>NC_056749.1:795384122-795481622 GCF_019279795.1 Protopterus annectens | reverse complement strand
AGACAATCAAAAGTGCTAGAATATTATTATTTATTTTTTGACATTTGGTAACCGGGAAAGTCCACTGGGTCAGAAACCCATTTTCAGTGGAGGCCTGGGGAGAAAGGCTCCAAGAATGGTTACAAAACATCATATCATATGAGCAAAGGAACATCACTTGCAGTTACAATTTTACATCAGTCATCAGTTACCAGTGCAAGTAAACACTATACATGTCAACAAGTATTTACAGAAATTGAAGGTAGTTACAGTATGGAAACTATAAATAGTTTTGTACAGGCATGTATAACCAACATTCATAGGTTGGTACTAGGCTATCAGCCCTAGGGCCTATACAAGCCTAGCCATAACAATTCCCTGGCTGTTTCTTCCCACAATATTTACTTCCCTGGACCCCTGTCTTGCAGGGTGACTGACATGATCCCCAGGGTGAATTTCCTATCTCCCATCCAATTGTCAAGGTTCCTTTTGAAGTGGGCGAAAGAGACACTCTGCTTGACATGTATGCGCAGTCTATTCCAGAGTCTGGGGAGTCTCTGGGTCAGGAAACTATCCCTCCAGCATGTTTTGTTCATTGTGATGACAAGGTTTAGATCCCTGGAGTGTGTGGCTTTGAGGGATTGGGATTTCAGCATGTCCAGCAGCTCTGGGTTTGACATGGCCTTGTATGTTAAGCAGAGATTGCTTCTGAGTAGACGATATGTGACAGAGTATAGCTGGATTTTAACATAGGGCATCTTCTTTAGGCCTGTGATTCTTTTAGAGAGGTATTTCTGCGGCCTTTGCAGTTGTTACAGATGTCTTGAGAGGTACATACCAAACGGGGCATTGCATTCTATAATGGGTCTAATGAGGGATGAGTACACTGGGACAATGGCCTCCTTTTTTCTGGATGAAAAGCCATTAGTGATAAGGTGTGCCACATAGAAGGATTTCCTGACTGTTGTGGCGATGTTGTTATCGAAGGTGAGACCACTGTCCACCTGTGTCCCTAAGTCTCTTATCACACTTTCGGTGTTTAGTGTACTGCCACCTATGTGGTAATTCACGGGTACATGTTTTTTCCCAAAGGGGATAACTAAACATTTCTTAGCATTGAGCTTGAACCCATGGGTCTGGCACCAAGCATCTGTTTCTGTAAGGCCCTTTTGTAGAATATCCGCATCATTTTGGGATTCAATAATGGCTCCCAGTTTGCAGTCATCTGCGAACTTTGTTAGCCAGAGACCCTTAGTGTTGGCCTGTACTTTAGAGAAGTAGATGCCAAACAAGAGCTGTCCCAGGACTGAACCATGAGGCACTCCATTTGTCACTTGTCTGGAGCTGGATTTGGAGTCGGCTACTTTAACAGTGTGGGTTCTGCAAGTAAGCCAGTTGGCAACCCATCGATTGAAGTAGGGATTAATGCCCAGCTTAGTAAGTTTATCTATGATTCCAGAGTGGGGGATAGTGTCTAAGGTCTTGGTGAGGTCCAGATAGGCTGTGTGGACTGCCTTACCCTCGTCCACAGCTCTGGAGACTACTTTGAAGAAGTCAATTGGGTTCAGGAGACGAGATTGGCCCTTCACAAAACCAAACTGGGTTGGGTCCAGTGTTTGAAGGCTGCCAATGTCTTTGTTTATAAGTTGCATGATAATACTTTCTATGGCCTTGCAGATCAGGCTCATCAGACTGATGGGGCAGTAGTTCCCAGGATCCAAGGTGGATCCCCCCTTGTGGAGTGGGATAACTGGAGCTGTGTGCCACTCAGTGGGCATGAAGCCTGAGGTGGGGCTATGATTAAACATAACACTTAGGTGAGGTGCCAGTTCATTTTGTAGTTCATATAGTACACAGCCCGGGATGTCGTCTGGTCCCATGGATGCTGTATTCTTAGCTTTGGAGAGTGTGATTTTTACCTGTGTGGCCGTTATTACCGGAATTTGGCAATCTTTTGGTATTGAGACGGGCCCTTTAGGGGGTGAAAGAGGTGTGAAGTTGGCAATGAATCGATCTGCCAAGATATTGGCAATATCCTTGAGATCAGTATATTTAATGCCATTCTGTTGTAGCGCAGAGCAGATCTGAGCATTGCCATTTAGATTCTTGACATAGCTATAGAATGCCTTGTGGTTGTCTTTGGAATCTCTGGCAATTTTATTTTCGTAACTAGCTTTGGAGGATTATATGAGGGATCTCAGTTTCTTACTGAGGCTGGTAAGGGAGTTTTTTGCATCCTGAGATTTTCCTCTTTTCTGCAAAACAATTTTCCTTTTGTTGTAAAGTTTGTTTATGGCAGGGGCCCACCAGATTGGCTTCCTTTTTTTTGGAGGAGAGTGTCTTGGTTCTATTTGGGATGGCACGATTCATGCACGAGTGGATGTGGTCGTACAGTGCCTTAGTGCAGGATTCAGCAGTCAAACTTTCAGTTCCCGTCTGCATGGGTGTCATGAAGTTTGTCACTTCTGACTTGAGTAGCATGAAGTTGGCTTTGGAGAAGTTTTTTACGGAGGTTTCCTTACTGGGCGGTGGGAGAGAGATGTGGATGTCAAGAGTGATTAGCTTATTGTCAGACCTGACCAAAGAGGGGATGACCATAGGTGTGGAGCATTGATTTCTCATGTTGGTAATGACCAGGTCTACGATACTGAAGCCCCTGGTGGGACTATGCATTAGTTGATCCAGGGCATTGGAATTTATGAATTCCAAGAACCGTTGGGCAAAGGTGTTGGTACACAAGTACTTTTCCCAGTTAATGGCAGAGTAGTTGAAATCACATCTCTCTCTCTCTCTCTCCATTTTTTTTTGGTCCATAAAGATGCTGCAAGAGCAGAGTAAAGTAGCATGTAGAATAACAGGCTCTAGAGGTATAGTAAAAGAAAAATTTAGGGGCCAAAAACAAAGGTGTATGAGTTAAAGGATATTATTTGATGAAGACTAGTGAGAGAGATGGTGACCTATTTATGAAGGTTTAGGTGAGTTGTTACATGAACATGTCGGATTATTGAGGTAATGGGATGTTGGTGCAGTTTTGAATGATTTTAAGGCGTCTACACGAGTAAAGGAAGAGGGTATCAATTCCAAGCTTTGGTGATGAAGGACTAGAGGCTTTGTCCAGCATGTTTGTTGGGCTTGGATATGCTTAGGAGCTGTTTGCTTGAGCACCTAAGATTATGTGCAGGGGTGTATTTATGTGGGATGGTCTGAAGAGAGGAGCAAAGGTTGGGGTTATATAGTAGTTTGTGGGTAAGTGTTAGTTGGGTGTATTGTAGATAGTGGGAGAAGTCGAGTCAGTTTATACTTTCTAAGGTAAGACAATGATGGGTTCGAGTTGGCATGTTGCAGGCAAATTTTGCTATTTTATAGCAGCAGGACTGTAATTTATTTTTAAGAGTTGTACGCATGTTGGTAAAAATCGGGCTACCATAAAGAAGGGTGGGGATGAGAAGAGAGGGGGCCAGTTTTAACTTGGTGAGTGTGTTCATAAAATATTTATGCCTGTATAATTTACCAAGTTTGAAATGGGTTTTCTTGATTACATTATGAATGTGATTATTGAAGGAGAGTTTGTCATCAATTGCGATGCCCAGAAGTTTTGATGATTCTACTTGCTCTATTTTGGTATTATTTTGTGAGATGATTTTGAAGTCTTGAATTAAGGGTTTGGAAGAAAATATTAGGAGTTTAGATGTTTTGGGGTTGAGTAGAAGTTGGGCATTATTTAGCCAGGATTCAATAGAAGTGAAGGCTTGTTGTGTTCGATATTGAAGGTCGGTCAGCTTGTTGGCAGAGCGGATTGTCGTAGAATCGTCTGCGCATTGGATTAGAGTACTAAGATGGGAAGCGTTGTGGAGGTTATTGATGAAAATGTTAAATAACAGGGGTCCAAGAATGCACCCCTGGGGAACTCCTGTTTTGTTTAGGAGATATTCGGATTGCTTGTTCTGCCATTTGACAGATTGTTTCCTGTCAGAAAGATAGATGGAGAACCAAGCCAATGAATGTGGGGAGCAATTTAAGGACTGTAGTTGTAGGAGTAGTTTAGGGTGTGATACTGTATCGAAAGCCTTCGATAGATCCAATAAGGTAACAGAGGTTATTAGACCAGCATCTAAGGCTTTGTTAACAGTGTTGGTAAACGGAAGTAACGCAGTGGTAGTGCTGTGTGTAGGGTGGAAGCCATGTCGAGTGGGGGTAAGTAAGTTATTGTCGAACAGTTGAGTGTGTATGCACTTTTCTAGGATTTTAGATAGAGGAGAGAGTATAAAGATTGGACAGCAATTTGATAGATCGCTAGCATTACCACCTGTATGTAGTGGAGTTATAATGGATTTTTCCAAAGTTGTGGAATGTATGATTCGGAGATGGATCGATTAATGAGAATGCTAACAGAGCATTCTATAGCATCTGAAGCAATTTTTAAGTTCTGTTGGAAGTCTGTTGGCAAAGGGGGAGCATGGCTTTAGTTTAGCTAACAGTTTATGCAGTGGGGGAGCATGGCTTTAGTTTAGTTAACATTTATGCAGTGGGGGAGACTGGCTTTAGTTTAGTTAACAGTTTATGCACTAGACAGGTGGGTACAGGTTGTATAGTAACAGTATGAATGAGTGAGCTGCTATCTAAGGTGTCATTTAAAGGGGAGTAGCTTGTGTTTGACTTAGGAGAGGGGGGATTTCTGTTGCTATCTGATTTATTTGAGGTAGAAAACCCTGGATGCTAAGCCTAAGCAGCAGAAAAACAATCAGGGTTTATGAGCACTGGATTCTGAGTCCTGCAAAGTAAGTCGCTAACTAGTGTTGCCAAAGTAGAGCAGGCTACAGAAGAAAATGTTCATTACAAGGTGCCAGTCAGGTGCTAGCCATTTACATATTGCACCAAAGTCAAGCCCTTTACAATTATATATCACATAGAAGAAAAATAAACAGATAGGTAAATGTTTTTTTAGAGACTGGAAGGGCTGGAATTACAGTTTTAGTGTGGAGTGTTTTACAGACTTTAAGGGTAGAAACCAGAATGTTTCTGCACGGGGGGACTGAAATCCCTGCTGCTGGCTCATGCATTTATGTTCAGTACATTAAGGATTACAGCAAAAAACACAACCTACTAATGCCTTTGGTATTATAATGAGACATGCATTTAAGTACTGCAAGGTTCTTCAATACAGTTGAAACTCCCACTGGCTTTACTTATGTTAGTGGTGTTATTTGCCACAGGACAGATGCCGCAAATTCTATAAGACACAGCTGGCTTAGGGCTGAGAAAAAAGAAAGTAAAAGATGGTAGAGAACAGTGAGCAGCTGTAAAGTTCCACAACTTTAACACCCCCAAAAATTAAAATACAGTTTAGAGAACAGTAGGCAATTGTGAAATATCACAACATTAACAACCAAAAAATAAACAGTTTAGAGTATTAATCGCAGCATTGTAGTACAGATGTAAGTAAATAATCTAATTATAGCAATAGTTAGAGCTTTGTTTTGTGGCAAATACTGCACTCATATATTACTGCACACACTAGCTGCATGTTCCTCAACAAGTAACTGAACTTTCTTTCTCAAAGCCCTATTCTGGATGAACTAAACACTAGGTTTAGCATTCTAATCAACAGTCTCTGGTTCCAGCCATAAGTTTAAGTTTACATCAAATGCAGTCCTGTAGCCATGAAAAGATAGCTTTTACATGCAAGTGGAACAAATAGATTGTTTTGCAATGTAAATGACTGACCTCCAGTACTGGCCATAGGTTTAAAGTTGATCAAACACAAGTGCTTAAAAATGTATACAAAAAAATAGCCTCTGGTACTACATCTGTACTAAACTGGTTCAAATAATGCATCTCGAGCCTCTGGAACCAGCCAAATGTTTAAAGTGGTATCAGACCCAGTTGCTTAAACATGTAGTAAGATTAGCTTCTGTACAAGCCATAGGCTTCGGACAACCTACAAAAAACACAGTTACTAAGGCAGAGAAAGCAGCAGGTAATGGCTACACTGCACTGATCATAAAAATAATACACAAATCAGTTGTATAACACGTATTTACAGATAAACTTGTCATGGGATCAGTAGGGAAGGATTCCTAGTTTAAAGATGGCACCTGTTGTTTCTGGGACTGAAATAAGCTCACACTAGACATGAAGGGGGAGGGGCCAGAAGTGAACTAGAATGTGATTAAAAAGGGGCGGTGACTATGCAGATAGAGAGCTAAGTAAGGGATGTGCAATTAAAAAATAAATTATCAGTTGCTCTGACGTCACCTCTATAATGTTAGTTGTTTTGTTACTAATGTTTTTTTTTTCTTTAAAAAGTAGTGAGAACCCTTTTAATTTTACCAGTTGAATGCCCTAAGAAATGACCTTGTCTGACGGTTGTCAGTGAGTGAGTGAGTCAGCTATTGTTTGTTGACTCAGAGACAGACTGGGAGGGTAGTGGGGATATATCACATAGAAGAAGAAAAAATAAACAGGTAAATGTTTCTTTAGAGACTGGAAGGGCTAGAATTACAGTTTAGTGGAGTGTTTTACAGACTTTAAGAGTAGAAACCAGAATGTTTCTGCCTGGGGGGGTGAAATGTCAGAGACCAACTGGGAGCGAAGTGAGGATATATCACATACAAAAAAAGATGGATAAATGTTTGTTTAGAGAGTGGAAGGGCTAGAATTACAGTTTAGTGTGGAATGTTTTACAGACTTGAAGGGTAGAAATCAGAATGTTTCTGCATGCAGGGATTGAAATCCCTGCTGCTGGCTCATGCATTTATGTTCAGTACATTAAGGATTACAGCAAAAAAAACACAACGTATTAATGCCTTTTGTATTATAATGAGACATACATTTAAAGTTCTGCAAGGTTCTTCACTACAGTTGGAAGTCCCACTGGCTTTACTTATGTTAGTGGTGTTATTTGTCACAGGATAAGTGCCACAAGTTCTATGAGACACAGCTGGCTTGGGGAGATAATCTTGCCATGATACCAGCAGGGGAGGATTCCTAGTTTAAGGATGGTGCCAAATATTGCACACTTGTGCAGTTCAGCTGTTCACTATGGATAACTGCAGGATGTGCACTCATATGGCCACTAATGGTGTAATACAAACTTATTCTACTGTACAACATACTCACTGATTGTTAAACAGTGGAAACATCGTAACACTAAAGTTACAGTCGCAGTATTATAAACCTGTGTGAGCTACAGTTCACTACCTCTGTGTACATCATCACATTAGCCTGAATGTGCCAGGAATACAGAGGAAGCACACAAGGTTACTGCACAGTAACTGTTTTATAGCTGCAAGGTACAGAGAAAAGCCATTAATGTGTGGAATACTCAGTTACTGCAGGGATCCGGGGGCTATCAGCAGTTGCACACATTCCCTATGATGGAGGTCATTACAACACTGGGCCTGCACATAAGACTTGAAGATCCACTCGCAAAGCTCCATGACAATCCAGTTCCACACATCAATATGGGCATAGCTCCTCTGGCATGTCCACATTCTCACCTCACGTTGGACATACACAGCCTGCAGCGACATCATCTCTTCATTTGTCTACTTGTGACTCAGGCATGCCACGGTCTCACCTCACTTTGGACATACACAGCCCACAGCTACATCATCTCTTCATCTGTCTACTTGTGACTCAGGCATGCCATGGTCTCACCTCACATTGGACATACACAGCCCGCAGCGACATCATCTCTTCATCTGTCTACTTGTGACTCAGTCATGCCACGGTCTCACCTCACATTGAGCAGCGACATCATCTCTTCATCTGTCTGTTTGTGGCTCAGATGTGCCACGGTCTCCTGTCTATTGATGCCTTACTCAAAGTTATTGATTAGAAGTTAAATGACACCTTTTGAATATTGCTCACCGAGGTACGACTCTGTTCACCAGAAGCAATGGAATGATCTATGTATCATTAAAGTCTTTTACAATTGGCAAAATGAGATTGGTAGCAGCATGTTTTGTAGACATCAGGTATATGTTCTACATGTACTCATACACTGGCAACTATTGGGTATTTGGACTGAGCACTGCACACTTAATGCTGAATTATTGGTTAATGCTCCAACATTTGAGAACGTACATGGACATTATTGGATGTGATTCCAAAACATTATATACTAATCAACCTCATTAATTGTGTATGGCGCAAATAGTACTTAATAGCTGTGTGTTCCGAGGTATTCATACTGTTAGGGATATTTGCCTGACTCTATATACACACAGGTATGCTTTCATAAGTTCATCTGCTTGTGTTTCTGCATTCACAAATTGAGACTATCATTGTTCATGGATGGTCAGATTGCCCTGTGTGTACTGCTTTATATCACAGAACACATAAATTACTCTTAGAACATCCAGTGCACAAAGGGGCACAAATTAGCCTCCAACCATATGCAAGTGAATGTACACATTTCCAGCATACATCAGTCAACTGTGAAAATGGATGGATTTTGATTATATCAATTGGGAATGCAGTTCTATCTGTTAATCTGTAGGACTGTTTGCTGAAACTGATGGATTACAGGAGTGCCCACAAAGTGTATATATGAAGCATGGTCTGTGGATATTGAGTGATGCTGAAGCATTATATTGACTGCTCCTATGACGTTCAGCCTGTATCTAACTTTACGTAATTACATTGAAATATCACTTTTAAGATGCTGGTGTACATTTATTCCTAATGTAGCGGATGTTGTTTTCCATACACTATCACTTCCTGGGTCATACCTCTCAACCTGGACAAAGGTCCATGAAAAGTAGTACAACTGGCCAAAGGTCACGACACCGATTAACATAAAATTGTCATGCAAAATCATGCAACCCCACCCACTCCAATGGAATTGTGGGATGCCAACATGAAGATTGAAGTCACTAAATAATAATAAATAATGGCAGACATTTGAATTTCAGACTTCATGCCCCTCAGAAAATACATATACTGAAAACCTGTTATTCTTGCAACTATCTAAGTTTACAGGAAGCAGTATTTAAAATCTGTCCTATTTTGGGGTCTTTGTCCCATCATTATTTTTGGCTTTGTTCAGTTTTTTTGCTCAGAGAGATGGAGAGGTATGGTATTACACATAGCACAACCACTAGTCTATGTGTTGCATTACCGTATGTTCATGTAGGTGTTTATACAATAACATTATTTGGGCAAGAGGGAGCATTGCATGCTTGCATAACGTTTCTACTGATACTTCTCATATCACCTCGATGCAGCAGTATTTTATACAAATGTTAACATTTTATCATTGATATTGTACTATTTATGTTCTGAAGTTGTTGCTACTGTCTTTTATTTTCATCCTATCTTTGCTAAATGTCCCAGGCCAGGTCATGACTGAGAAAGGTCCTTGGATCAGCTCACTTCCAGATTAACAAATATGTAAAATAAATAAATTTTCCCAACTATAAGGCAGGTGTTCATGGATCGCTATGGGAGTCAGAGACAACAGGACAACATTGGATAAATGGGATATCTAAAATGCCTTCTCTTTAACCTTGCCTGCATTTTAACAGACTGACAGCAGGACCATTCCAGTTCAGCAACTGCTGCATCACCCCAACACACTATGGGTTGATTGAGGCATGTACGTTATTGGTGTTTCACTCAATAAAATTACAACTTTACCATCTCATCCAAGTTCCACAGAATCACATAATGCTCCCCTAGTGGAAGTATTTCATAATAATAACTTATTAAAAATGTCATTATAATTACAATTCTGTATTCTGTATAAATTCTGTATAGGGTTATTTGTAAATTTGATTATATTTCATCAGAGTTTAAAATATTCCACGTCAAGAAAAGACAACACATTTTAGTAGTGGTAAAACATAAGCCAGCATGCTGAAAAAATTATACAAAACTACCTCAAGTACAGTGAATATTGCACAAATCAGTAATTATAGTTGACATTTTGTATACGATTATTTGTAATTCAGATTATACTTAAGCCCCTCTAGAATTACTCAGCATTAAAGTAGAAAAGGCTACATTGGTGCTCTGCAGTCCAGCAGCTGTAATGCAGACTTACTCCCCAGAGGTAAAGTTGATTGTTTTGTCAAGAAGTCTGTAGTGAGGTCGGAATGGGAGGCATGACTTCAGCAACTTATATAATATCGAAGTAAACTAATATTGTTGAAAACATGAAACATACAGTACCTCTCAACTCCAGATTTTTGCAGAACATCCAGATTTTTGCTTCATATTTTGGGGATGCTCCTCTTAAAATTTGTGATTTGCTGACAAAGCAGTGAGGATTGAATTCATTAAATAATGACTGACATTTGAGTTCCAGAGTTTATATCCTTCAAAAATGCATGATAACACAAATTCTTTTATTCTAGCAACTTTCTAAGAGCAGTATTTAAAATGTGTCCCTATTTTTGGACCTTTGTCTCCCCATTAATTTGGCTGTGTCCTGATTTTTTGAGCTTAGAGGTTGAGAGGTATGGAAAACAACAATGGAAATTTCATGGTTTGTTTTCTTTAATATTACTGTTCATGTACCTATTACCTTTTAAAATATCATGTTTAAAAAAATGTTTTAACAAAAAACAAAGTCTATGGCTAATTTACTTCTCAAACACAGAGAATAACCAGAGCAGTAATAGTTAACTCAAAATACATTAGGTCAGCTGGGTTATGCCACAAACTAATGGGGCAGCAACAGAAATCAAACAGCCACAGCATAATGCGACTGCAGAGTGAAGCTTGCCCTAACCTATGATTCTTTCATGGTTACCCAGGCACTGAAGTAAACCTTGGCATACTAAACCAAAATTTGCATTTATTTTTCTTAACTCAGTTTACTTCACCACTTTCTTGAATAAGCAGTAATTATAGGTCCTGCCTGTAGGTTGCCTATACATATGTAACATATTCAAATCATATCTGTTGCTTTTTAAGATTTAACTCCTATTTATTATTATTTATTTATTTTATTTTACATTTGTTTACCAGGAAGGTCCGACTGGACACATGTCCTTTTTCAGCAGAGGCCCAGGGTGAAAAGCTCCAGTTAGTAATTAAACATAGTGTAATACAAGATAAAGGTAAATCTACTTTCATGTTGTGGAAAAATAATGGAGAAATTAATATTATTTATTTATTACTTATTTTATTTTACATTTGTTTACCAGGAAGGTCCGACTGGACACATGTCCTTTTTCAGCGGAGGCCCAGGGTGAAAAGCTCCAGTTAGTAATTAAACATAGTGTAATACAAGATAAAGGTAAATCTACTTTCATGTTGTGGAAAAATAATGGAGAAATTAATATTATTTATTTATTACTTATTTTATTTTACATTTGTTTATTTTATTTTACATACAGTTACTTCCCCCCCACGCACCTCCGGCTTCCTGTCTATGAGATGTCGTGAAGCTGTTTCTGCCTGGCAATGATTGGTCCAGTGAAGTTTATGGCTCACCCATCTGATGCTTTCCTTTTCTCGGTGTGTGTGAAGGGCTTTGTGGTTCTAACTGATCAAAACCCCATTTTGGTTACTATTTGGCTTAGAGGCAAAGGCAGGACAAATCAGAGTGGCACTGCAGGAGAATTGCCAAAGGGAAGGTGAACCATGTGCCAAGGGGCTAGTGCGTCATTCTTTGTTGATGTCAGCATTATCGAAAAAATTGTAAAGAAAGAAAAAAAAAACATGATTCAAAGGGGCCACTCAGGAATTTTTGGCACTTCATTATTTTAGCCTCAAAACTCGGAAATTCCAAAGAATTCAGTATGGTTGAGAGGTATAATATTGGTAATGTATGTTCAATGCATTACAGTTTTGCATCTCTATGTGACTTATTTTATTGATGTCTGTTCCATATGTCCAGTGTGTGTAAGTGACTTGGTAGGGATATACAGCTTTGCAGGTGAATGTAGGTGTGGATAAACCCACAAAACAGTTTGCTGAAATAATGCTACAGTGATAGCATGGATTGTAAACTATTGTAAACAGTACCATAGACCTGGGTTCAAAACCTTGTTCTGGATGAATGATATATCTCAAGCTGGATACCGAGATGTGTGTGCTGTACATTCTATCTATATTTTGTGAATATGTGGCACCTGTTAGTTGTCATGTGTTTATTACAGGTATCTGTAATAGATATCTGTACATCTCTTACACTGGCATGTTGTCTCTTGCAATGCAGGAGAATGTATATGTGGAGCAGTAACACATCTCCACTGCTGACAAGGATTTGGGAATAGGTATAAAGTCCTAAAGACATATCAAGTCTTTCTATATTGCACTGCTGCACAACTTATAAACAAAGGGATTGTGTCTAGATCTTGGGATGTCATTGCTCCCCTTTACTCAGTCCTCATTAGGCCAGTCATTGAATATAATGCCTCCTTTGGCATGTATCTGTCCAGACACATAAAACAACTGGAATACCCATAGAGATACCTTACTAAAAGGATATAAGGCCTAAACAACATGTCCTACATGGACCAACTGAAAGCCCTGTCATTGTACTCTGCATCCTACAGATTGCTAAGCGGTGACCTGGGTCTGACATACAAGGCATCCTCCAACCCATTACTGATGGATTTAGTGCATTATTATCAAGGCAAATGGCATCAGAAACACTCAGTCTAGGGATTTAAACCTCTTCTGAAACATCAGTAGAATGGTGTGGAAGGACAGATATATTTCACAGAGGATACCACTCCTGTGGAACAGATTCTTGATAGACATAAAACAAAGCTCATCCTTGTCCATATTCCAACTGCAGCTGAGATCCTAAATGCTTTATCCCATGCATGGGTCCCCTCAAATTATACATGGTAGTATCCCACTTATTCTTATTAGGGGAAACATATGATTACTGACCATGGGATGGGAAAGGCCAATCTGTAACCAAATGAGATGTTATTTCAAGCACAAAAAGGGACATTAACTAAATGGCCTACAAGGGTAGCTAGCCTGGTACTTACTATGAACCTACATGTGTACATCCTGATAAATACATCTTTTATTTTAGCAGATGTCTGGTTGAAGTAGGCACAAGAATTTCTCGGATGTCTTTTGGGTTTATAATACCATGACAGGAATGGACCCCATTCCTAAGTCAGAGTATAACTAAAGTTCATAAAATTAATATTGTTTCAGTCTTTGATATTAGGCAAAAAAGCTCTTCACAGCACCCACAATGTGCCCAGAACTGACTCCTTCTGCAATTCATATTGCGTTACATGTATTGATAGCATATCTAAGTACAAGTGTAATTTTTTTTGTATTAGACCTGTTTATACTACTACTGTTAGAACTGTCTGGGTATCCGTCCATATTACCCATGCTTCTGCCTGCAAATCCTGACATATTATGACTTTGTGTCTCTCTTTATGTAAGACACCATAATCACTAGGTGTAGCAGTTTCAAATATCAATGCCACTTTTGTCTTTTTTCATAGGCTACTATATATGATTTTCTTGCATCTATTTTTTAAACTGTTGGCAATGGGTGATGCCATGTAACTTAGACTTCATCATTTTCTATACTGATTTGTGGTTCATATTTCCAGTGCTTCATAGTTACTTATATATTGTAGTGTTTGCATAATCCCTAGTGCAACAGCCTTGCCACATTATTATGCCTTTCAGTGTGCAGGCTCTTTGCCATGAGTGTATTGCACCCAGAAAGAAGATATGTGACTGTTTCCAATTATTTTTTACAGAACTTGCATTTGTATGTTTCTCCTACATAGGTTCATAAGTAGGTACTAGGCTATTGGCCCAAGGACCTATATAAGCCTAGCCAAATGGTACCCTGGCTTTTGCCAACCAAGAAAATTATTTTCCTGTGCCCCTGTCAAGAAGAGCCACAGAAGTGATCCCCGGGGTGAATTTCCTATCTCCCATCCAATCATCAAGATTTTTCTTGAAGAGTGCTAATGAGGAGCTTTATTTGATATAGATAGGTAGTTTGTTCCAGAGTATGGGAAGTCTCTGGGACAGGAATATATTCCCTCCAGCATGTTCTGTTTATTGTGGTGACAAGGTTTAGTTCCCTAGAGCATGTAGCTCGGAGGGATTGAGATTTCTTTATGTGGAGCATGTCCAACAGCTCTGGGTTTGACATAGCTTTGCATGTTAGGCAGAGATCACCCCTGAGTAGGCGATATGTGACAGAGTAAAGCTGGAGTTTTTTGAGACGGACTGCATAGGGCATCTGTTTGAGGCTGGTAATCCTCTTTGTGAGGTATTTCTGTGGCCTTTCTAGTTGTTGTACATGTCTTGTGAGTTACATATCAAAAGGGGCGATGTACTCTATAATGGATCTAATGAGTGATGAGTAGAGGGGAACAATGACTTTTTTTTCCTGGATGAGAAACCTTTTGTGATGAGGTGTGCCACATAGAAGGATTTCCTGACTACTGTGGCAATGCGATTATCAGAGGAGAGACTACTGTCCATCTGTGTCCCAAGGTCTCTTATCATACTTTTGATGTTAAGTAGACTACCCCCTAAGTGGTAGTTCATGGGTACAGAGTTTTTACCAAAAGGGATGACAATGCACTTTTTGTCATTGAGCTTGAGACCATGGCTTTGACACCAGGCATCTGTTTCAGTGAGGCCCTTTTGTAGGATGTCCACATCATTATGAGTTTTGATTATGGCTCCTAGTTTGCAGTCATCTGTGAACTTTTTTAGCCAAAGACCTTCTGTGTTAGCCTGTTCTTCAGAGAAGTAGATACCAAACAGGAGAGGACCTAGGACTGAACCCTGTGGTACTCCACTGCTACTTTCACAGTGTTGGTTCTGTCAGTGAGCCAGTTGGCAACCCATCTTGTGACACAGGGATTTATACCTAGTTTAGTGAGTTTGTTTATAATTCCAGAGTGGGGGATGGTGTTGAAACCCTAGGCTATGTGAACCACCATGCCCTCATCTACAGCTTTGATGACCTCTTCAAAGAAGTCTATCACGTTTAGGAGACATGATTTGCCTTTTACAAACCCAAACTGGGTGGGGTGAATTGACTTTGTAAACCAATGTGTACAAAGTCAATTAGTCTGGGCTGATATTACCAACCTTTCATTTTTTAGTTTCAACTCAACTGTCTTTACCATTCCTCTGTCAGCTTTTGGTCAACACAAGGTTATGCCAGAAGATCTCTGTACATGCCATTATATTTATGGCTTTTCCACATTTCTTTCCTTTTTATCTGGTTCTTTCTATATTCTTTCTTTTACTTTTTGGCACATCCAGGTGTTGTCTGTTTTTTGACTACTTCTGGTTCAATTTCCATTCCTGTTGGATATTGGAATGCTTTTGATAAACTAACTACAGAGGTCATCTTAGACTTTCTCACATCATGTTTTAAAACTTTCACTATGTTTTGACCTGATGAGATTAGCAGAAATGTTTGCCGTCCCATGACTGCAGATCTATACATGTAATCAATTTCAAGGAGGCCCATACCTCCTTCATAGTACAAAATATATAATCTTGATATACACTGATTTTTTATATATCATTTGATAAGCATGAAGGATTTTTCTTGTTTTCCTGTCCAACTGATTCAGTAAATTTTGGGGCCAGTCAATCACATCAAAGCTGTAAGCCTGATATTCCCACTGCAGCTGAAACTTGTCTTAAACTCAGCATAAATTACTCTGAAATTACACCCCCAAGTTATAATACTATCTGGAATGACCATATAAAGAGGAATGGAGATGACATTGCTTTAATATTTCCCAGCAGCTACCACATTTCCTCATACAACAAACAATACCAAAATTCAGTTCAGCAGAGCTTCTTATAACTTTCCTAAAATTAAACAATTGTAAACAAATATGTATTAGTATTCTTCTCATCCATCCTGGCAACAATGCAGTTGTACTGGAAGATATCTTATATTGGATATCTAAAACAATTCCGAAATACATTATACTACTAGGTGATATGAATGTCCATTGGTTGGGCATAAACTCTAACTCTAGACCTTAGCAAATACTCCACCTCAGGTACAACGTCTGACTGTCTCAGTGATTATCTCCCAAGCTATACAACCAAACATCTCACACATCTCACACACCCACTTAAACAGCCTGTTTATAAAACAACACATAACGTTTCCAGTTTTAAATGTTCATTACCAACCTATCATCTATTAACTGGAACTTCTTAGAAATGTTCCTGTTGGATTATGCTGTAAATGAATTCAGTACAATTTTCCTGATTTTCCGAAATAGTATTGCACCTCCTAGGAGGAGGAGAATAAAAACAAATAATGCAAATTGGCTATCCAAAAAGAGTCGAATGTTAATGCAGAATAGAGAAAAAGCATGGCAAGAAAGGCGAATATATAAAACACCTCGATTTCTTGAAAATGTCAGAATGCTTTCTAATTGTACTCAAAAACAAATTAATGAAGACACAAAACTATACTATAAATACTTTCAGAATAATAGTAAACACAGCCCTAAAAAAATTCTGAACAGCCATTGAAGAAATCTTACATCCTGGCCACATATTCAGTCCTAACCCATCTCACAATAACTCATCATTTAAAACTGAGATACAATTCCGCTCTTATTTTATAGATAGTATAGCATCTCTTAACGAAGATTTCCCCAACATCTAATCCTAACCCTGCTCAGCAGCCGTGAATCATCACGTCCACTTTCATCTTCAAACGTTTGCCCCCATCTCATATAAAGCTACTCCTAAACAAACTCAAATCATGCTCTGCTTCAGCTGATGACCTTCCAAGTGTATACCCCAAAATAGCGGCTAATAGCATTCCCTGTCTCAGTCCTTATAAATAGGTCATCCAGGAATCACACATTCCCTCTCTCTGGAAAAAGTCACACATTATTCCTTGGCACAAAAGAAACCAAAAAGTAAAAAGGTCACACAGACAAACCAATTAGTAACAACTACAAGAAAAACCTAGCCAAGCTAGAGCTTTCACTGTCTGATACATTAAACCTCCTGTAATACAGGCCCATGGTTTATATGCAAATGACCCCTTAAGGACATCAAGTGTTTCAGCTTTATGGCTTCTGAATGTCTATGACTTTTTCTTTTTCTTTTTAAGTCTTTGTGGCTACATTCAAACCAATAAAGCCACATCCCACTATCTGTGGACATACATGTTTTGGCCTTCTTATAACCTCCTCAGCACAGAATAAGTGGACTGTTTGGCTATACTATAGAAATACTGGGTCTTTATACCCAGCATTCTACACAACTATGTTCCTAGTAGGTTACTGCAATCCAGTGACCAAAAACTCCTGTTTGTCCGCAAACCTATCAGATCTGCTGGGCATTGTCTCTACTCATATCGTATTGCTAAGGACTCGGACATCTTATCTCTATTCATCAGGTCAATACCCTCCCTCCCAATCTATTCTGAAAGACTTCCTAGCCAAAAGCTGTCGCTGTTCTTGCTCAACACTGGGATAAACTATTTCCCTAAATGTGGACAAATAACTCTTCATACCTTACACCTCTTTACTCTCCCTTCTTCATTCACTTCCTTACTTCTGTCAATTTCTCTCCCCAGCTTTCTCTCTAAATATACCATAAGCCTGTTTTTTTCCATTCTTCATATTGCAATTTCTGTTTGTATTATACTAACTTATCATCGATTTCTCTATAAACTGGCTAGAATTTTCTCTAACTATTAAATCATTGTCATATAACTTGTATCTATTTTTAACCAATGTTTTCATATTATGTCTAATTTGTGTCATTATTTAAATTGTAGTTATTTTTGCATTATTTTTAAAGACTGTAAAATTATTCTTAAATGTTTTGTAATATTTTGGAACTTTTCTCCCTAGGCTTCCACTGAAAATGGGCTCCTACCCAATCTGACTTCCCTAGTAATTAAATATCAATAAATAAATAAATGTTAGAACATGAAAAGCAAATTGTTTTATAGCTTATTCCTCGATGTCAAAGTAGTTTTTAATATAGTTTTAGTCTTCCACAATTTTCTTACTGAATTGTATTTGCATTGGTTGATGTTTTATTGCCTATCCTTCATCAGTTCTCAAATATTTATTCACTCTCTCTTGCTCAGGTTCTTTTATATCACATTCCTGTCCCAAACTGATATTTTCCTGGTGCTGCAGGTTTCCTGCTTTAAAGGTTGCTTTTGCACATTTATTAAGACCAAATGACATTCTTATATCATCTGAGATTTAACCACTTGCAGTTGTGCTTTCAACTCCTCATCTGATGAACTATACAGTTTTAAATCATCCACAAAAAGTAGATGAGAAGCGTTTAAGTAAGGTTGTTTTCTGGGAGCCAAAGTGAAACCATGACCTAATCTGTTAACTAGAGAGTTTAATGAGTTAATGGCAAGACAAAACAACAGATGTGACAAAGAATCACCCTGCAATATCCCCCTTTGAATTTTTATCCCAGGGATAATAATTTACCCTTTGTCATGGCTTAACTGCAAAGTGGTTTTCCATTGTTTCTTGGTCACTGTAATGTCACTGATCATTATAGGGTGTATCTTATACATTTGCAAGCATTCCTTTATTCATGAATGTGGGATGATGTCAAATGCTTTTTTGTAATCTATCCATCCCATACTTAAATTCTTCCCGTTTACAATTTTACATTATGGGTTTATTTTTGCAACAAATGATCCTTTGTTCCATATAACTTTCTTTTGTTACCCTTTTGTCTGTTACTTATTTTATTTTATTTATTTATTTATTTTACATTTGTTTACCGGGAAAGTCCGACTGGACACAGGTCCATTTTCAGAGGAGGCCCAGGGAGAAAAGCTCCATATAATATATATTAAAGAGCCACACATTTTGTAATATAACAGAATGCACACTGGGAGAAAGTTAAAAATACAATATAGTTCAACAGTCACAGATTTCCTACTATAGCAGTTGGCATGATTGATTTTTTTTTTGATGACTATGGACCGGATTCTAAAAGATAGTTGCAGACACTGCAGCACACCAAAGGAAGATTTCAGTGCATCAGCTGTGGAAGCAATTTTGGAAGACATGCTTGAATCAGTCTTACTTCTTATTTCTTCAGATTAGGATAATTATGGACTCAGTGCATGCCTATCAACTTCCAAAACACAGTGTGTGCACATGATGCAACTTAAATGCAACAAACTGCTTCACCGACTGTGTTTCCAAAACCCTCACTGAATGCCATACTGTGAAGCAAGGAAAGGAAGTTATCACACATGGAATCCTATGGAATCAGTATCAATATTTAAAAAAAAAATTAAAATGCAACATGCAGTGAGGGAACTACAACAGTCTGTGGTACTGCAAGCCATGCAGGATGATATAGCAACACATACTAGAAAGTAGCTAGCTAGACAGAGAGACAGGCTATAACCAACACAACTATCAGATCAAGAAATTATTGATAGGTACTGATCAGATAGACAAATGGTGCAGGCTGTAGGTAATTTCTGTGCCTCACATATGTCTGTGCATACATTGTGAGGCAACCCCATACCTCTCAAATCAAAATGTGGCTGAGCCTAGGTGTACTGATATCTGGGACATTCCAAAGACACATGGGGATGATGTTAGAGTATCAGAGACAGCTGCCAGTTGTATCCAAGCACACTACCTGGCAGTAATGTGCACCAGGGTAGATTAGCACACACATTCATAAAATCTCATTGATTCAGAGCTTCCTTGTTCCTGGCTTGGACAGCTGTGACTACAAGACTTGGTTTGCTTCTAAAATCTTCTGACTTACAAAGTTTATATATATATATATATATATATATATATATATATATATATATATATATATATGTACTTGTTCTAATTGTTTCAGTGATATTTAACACTTCTGTGCTGCATTTATTTATTTCATTGAATTTATTACTGTTTTTCAGCCTGCACTTGTTAAAGAAACCCCATCTGTTTGCTACTGTACTGCTCTAAGGTTGTTTTAACAATATTCTGATATTTCCTAACCTCCTCTGATACTGCAAATGCTGTTCTGAGTGAGTCTGCCAAAATATTTTTTTCCTTTTCCAAAGTTTTTGTGTGTTGTGAATATTTTACAGGGTTAGCGAACTTATTTCCAAGGATTCTTGACATTGCAGGAAATCGTACTTCTGTTGTAAAGCATCTGGTACTGCACTTGAGCTCAAAGCCATTTTATTTTAAATTGGAAAAGTTCTTTTGCACTCTGGTGGGAGCAGAGAGATAAATTCAACCCATCCAAGGTGGGAACTACTGGTTGATAGCTTATTGTGTTTCTATTTGATTGGCCTGAGGGTTTAACTTTATAAAAATCTTTCATCTTGCTCATATAAAAGCCTTGCACAAACAGGGTTCCCTGTGCTTGCATATAAGTAAACCTCTCCAGTTTAAAATCCTCTATAGAAAACACTCTCCACACTCTCCCATTGTTCATAGCTGCTTGAAGAACTGCCAGTTTGTCCAGAGGGTGGTACCACTGCAGGTCATCTAACAATATACTACTAAACACTCTCATTTTGACATATAAGTGACTCTCTTTTACTCCTTCTCATCTAGGAGTTGTTTCCTTGCCTTATGTAGTATAGGCTAGATTCAGACCTGCTGAATCTAGACTGTTTGGTATCACTGTGCTCTTAGACCTGCCATCTAGAGCATATCCCTGCACCCATGTGGAAGAATTGTGTGGCTCATGACCCACCTGAGTTGGGGATTGCTGACAAAAGGCTCAAGTTTGGGGCTTTCCCATTGGTAATTGTTTTTAAACTGTTTAAATGTGACTGTATATAAGCCTCACATTTGCATGGGTTTCTGCTCAAATTTACCTGAGCTGCTCAATATTTGGCAATTTTAGCCAGAGGTCTGGAGTGCATCGGCCCTGAAATCTAAAGCATCCACTAAACAAATGAAAAAGAGATATATTTTAAGCCAGTACTGCACTTGTTAACTGTATTTAATTGAATTACTGCTTCATTTCTGCTGTTTATGGCTGCTTTTTACTCTGCACTTTGAAACTGTGTTTTATTGCATTATGTAGCATATGCTAGATTCAGACCTGCTGAATCTATACTGTTTGGTATCACTGTGCTCTTAAACTAGCCATCTTTCATTAAGAAGACCTCCCTGCACCCTTGTGGCAGAAGTGTATAACTCAGGAGCCATCTGAGTTGGAGATTGCTGGAGAAAGGCTCAGTCTGGGGCTTTCCCATTGGTAGTTGTGTTAAAATTGTTTAAATTTGCCTGTATATAAGCTTTGCGTTTGGTGCAGGAATGTGCTCAGTTTACTGGAGCTGCTCAATGTTTGGCAACTTTAGTTAGAAGTGTGGAGTGCATCTGCACTGAAATCCAAGGAATCCACTGAAGAAAAATGAAAAATAAGTATATTTAAGCCAGAACTGCAATTTGTTAACTGTATTTAATCGAATTGCTGTTTCATTTTTGCTGTTTGTGACTAAGTCTAGCTATCCCACTTCCTTCCCAAATGCCACATTTAGAAAAATCCTCCCACAATGGACAGGCAGTTTCCCATTATATCTCCTGCCAGCTTGATTGATAGGGGCATTTTGAGGCAATGTAGGAATTACTTCATGTATACTAACAACCATTTACTCCTAAAGCAAACTAACACCCAATATGAGACATGCAAATAAACTGTGGAATTGGAGTCAGTTCTCACATGTAAACACAAACTAGACATCAAACAGGTTGTCAGCACACGTGCTTCACCTCTCACACAAAATAAGGTCAAGACACATAAACCCACATACATTGAAGCACTCAATAAAAGCCTACCAAAAGAACAGAGACCTCCCAAACTAACACCATCCACACTCACCACTAAGAATAAAGAAACCACTGCACATATCAACACACTCATCTGTGTCTTAACAAATAATCCCCTAAAGCAAATCACATCAAATGTCTTGGTCATAGGCAACTCCATAGTAAGTCATACAGACAGATGTCCTCTTCACCAGACTGGAGAAAGGGAAGGTCACATTCAGCTGCTTATCAGGTGCCAGAATCTGGCAAATCACTCATTTACTCAAACCACTCAACAACAAACACCATTGTGTCTCTGTCATAGTCCAAGTTGGAGTGAATGACTTGAGACGTACCTTTGTGGACTATATGAAGACAGACACAACATAACTCTTTGATTATGCATTCCCAGACAGGTAGATCCCTAGCCCTAAGCAGTATCCTACCCTCACCCAGGATGATGCCACAATATAAACAAAAAACTGATTGACTTCAAAAATTGGCTCAGCTTCTGGTGTCAGTCCAGAGGGATCCAGTATCTGTCAGCCTGGGAGGCTATGGTAGAAGACCTCGCTGCTTTGTGAGAGATGGTCTGCACCTGCCCCTCCTAGACTTTTGGATACTGGCAAAGACCCTTGCCTCTGCCATAGTGCCATTTTTAGGCAATGTCAAAACAACAAATTTTACACTGTATCAAAATCTAATTGAGACAAACTCAGGGTGGTGTTGCTTAATACTAGGAGTATAAACATGAAACTAAAGCTAACTACAGTGTAGTAAGCGATGGTATAAAAAGCTTCATACCACCCACAATCTCAGACACCAATGATCACTATGCAGAAGTGTAGTGAAGGAGGCCTACAATAAAGCACACACCACAACACAGAGCATGTGTTTGATGTACTGAAAGCCAGATTCAGATGTCTGGATACATCCAGAGGTGCACTGCAATACACACCTGCAAAAGCAGCAAAACTGATTTACTGTATGAGTCATGCTACACAATAAGTTAACAGATTTACTGTATGTGTCATGCTACACAATAAGTTAACAGATTTACTGTATGTGTCATGCTACACAATAAGTTAACAGATTTACTGTATGTGTCACGCTACACAATAAGTTAACAGATTTACTGTATGAGTCATGCTACAGAATAAGTTAACAGATTTACTGCATGAGTCATGCTACACAATAAGTTAACAGATTTACTGTATGTGTCATGCTACACAATAAGTTAACAGATTTACTGTGTGTCATGCTACGCAATAAGTTAACAGATTTACTGTATGTATCACGCTGCACAATAAGTTGACAGATTTACTGTATGTGTCATGCTACACCATAAGTTAAGAGATTTACTGTATGTGTCACGCGGCACAATAAGTTAACAGATTTACTGTGTGTCATGCTACGCAATAAGTTAACAGATTTACTGTATGTATCACGCTGCACAATAAGTTGACAGATTTACTGTATGTGTCATGCTACACCATAAGTTAAGAGATTTACTGTATGTGTCACGCGGCACAATAAGTTAACAGATTTACTGTATGAGTCATGCTACACAATAAGTTAACAGATTTACTGTATGTGTCATGCTACACAATAAGTTAACAGATTTACTGTATGTGTCATGCTACACAATAAGTTAACAGATTTACTGTATGTGTCATGCTACACAATAAGTTAACAGATTTACTGTATGTGTCTTGCTACACAATAAGTTAACAGATTTACTGTAGGTGTCATGCTACACAATAAGTTAACAGATTTACTGTATGTGTCATGCTACACAATAAGTTAACAACCACACATGGCAGTTTGCCTGCTGCAGGTGTGGATGACCTACTCTAACAGCCCCAGATATTTGGAGATGACGTGTTATAGCTATGACAGGAGGAGGAGAATAACACAGGGGCCAAAGAAACAGACATGGATGACACAGGATGAAACCACAAGTTCTAGCTTAGGCAATATTGCAGCTTCTGACTCACACCTTTGAGTCACCGCAAACCTCACATACAGAAGTACACAGATTAAACAGTGATATTCAGGTGTTTCCTCACAGCAGCAGCACAGATCAAATTTAATGGAAATTACCAACTAGATCTATACATTGAGCATCAGACATAACAACATTATTGTAATATATAATGGTATGAACATATACAAAACAATCATATCATTGCTGGAGCCTTCCTGTGTCCTGACAGACTGCTCTTCAAACTATCTGGAGATATACAGAGCTAAGTATATTTTTCTGGCACTTCAGAGTTGTATACTGTTAATTGTTGCTTGACTAATTTTATATAATAGCTGGCTGACTTCAGAGTTGCGCATTGTTATTTTTGCTTCACTGTATAGTTTTTCAGATCTCTGCTGAAGGTGTTGGTTTTCCATACCCACCCTTCCTATTCCTGTTTAATTGTTTAAATTTGGAGGCTTTTGCAGTTGCCCGCCCCCACTGTAGATTTGATCTGGGACACTCCCCCCAGTCCCATCTCTTTACCTCATTCTACCTAATAGACTCCTTCTGCACTTGTTTTTAGTCATTTTTAATCTAATTGCATTTTTTTTAAACTGTTTGGTCTAACATTGCTACATACTCAAGTGTGATAACTTGCACTGCATTTGAATTGTTTTACTGCTGTTTTAGCTACTTTTCTGTATATATATATATATAAAAAAAAAAATTCTAAGCCTGTTTCCTACCTTTCCTGTAACTAGTGTAGTCCAGATTCAGATTTGCTGTATCCAGGACTGTATGTAAGCTTCTGAGCCCCCCCCCCCCCAATCTTTCTGTGTTGGAGGGAAGCCTTCTAACTTATCAGTGGGAGTGGTAAGCAATAGGTAACCTATCTATCACATAAGGAGTGGTTCTGGCCCAGAAATTGTAGTTATTGGCTGTTTTGGCAGTTTTTCCATCTCTCTCAACTTTCTGATTTAAAAGCCCACATTTGCACTTGTTTCCCCCCTTTCCTGTAACTAGTTTAGTCCAGATACAGATTCTTAGTTTTAGCACTTGAATTTGCTTATTCATGATCAGCACTTGTCCAGAACTTGTTGTAAGCACTAAATAACCTACTAATTACTACAGCACTCAACCTTCCTCATTACCTAGAGGAAAACAGTTTTGGTACTTACTTTCCTCACTTGCTTAGAGAAAAACAGCTCTTGTACTCACTTTAATCACTTCTCTAGAGGAAAATACTTTTTTATTCAGGCATGTCCAAGGGTCAGCTCCCAGTGTTCTCTCCTGTATATCTGATGAATCTGGGCATCCTGGGGCAATGTAGAAATTGCCTCCAACCACCCAACACTACGACCTGTGAGAGATGCACTTATCTAGCCAAACTGGAGGTAAAGCTCTCTCCAAGAAAGACTGAACTTGGCAGTCAAGAGGAGAAGGTAAACACTTGCACCACACCACACTCATCACATAGTCTCACTAAATCTACACTACCAAAATCCACACATAGAAACACAAAAACATTCATGGAGGCTCTCAAAAATAATCTGCTCAAGCAACTGAGACCTCCAAAGCAGAAATACAGGCAACCTCCACCCCCCCAACACAACCCAAATGACACATAGCCCGCAGACTCAGTGTGCCACTCAACCACAGCCAATAAGGCAAAACAACGTACCCAACACACTAGTTATATGTGACTCTATAGTCATGGACACTGATGTCCCACTCACCAGACTAAACAAGGAGAAGGTTACTGTCAGTTGCCTGTCGGGTGTCAGGATCCGCCACATAACCCACCCACTCTGGTCACTCCACAACAAGTACAGATATGACTCTGTCATTGTCCATGTTGGTGTGAATGACCTGAGATGTACCTCCCTGGACTAGATGAAAAGAGACATGGAAGAGTTCTCCGATCTTGTAGCCCAGGCAGGTATGACCCTAGCCCTGAGTAGCATTTTGCCATCACCCAGAATGATGCCGCAGTACAAGGACAAAATGATTGACTTCAACAATTGGTTAAGCTTCTAGTGTCATTCTAAAGGGATCCAGTATCTGTCTGCCTGGGATGACATGGTCGACAGACCATGAGGCTTTGCCAGAGATGGCCTGCACCTGTCACCCCTGGGATTCCGGATAATGGCTAAGGTTCTTGACGCCCCTATAGTGCCTTTTTTAGGCAAGGTTCAAATGACAAATTCACCACTGTAACAGGAACAGGCAAGCAAAAACTGAGGGTGATGCTACTCAATGCTAGAAGTCTAAATCTCAAAATGCACTCACTCAAGGCACTCCTTAAAATGGAGAACATCGATATCTGTGTAGTGACTGAGACCTGGTTTAAAGCTCCAGCGAGCACCCCTGCACTAACAGGCTATAACTCATGCCACACTTTTCGGCCATGTAACCTGGACTGGAACACCAAAGGCGGAGGTGTGTCCATATTTATTAAGGATATCCACACCTCCAGGCTAGTTGCTCAGCATAATGTAGCCAAGGTTATCCAAGTGCAACTAACTCTGGGCAAAACTGCAATACAAATTGTAGCTTGCTACAGATCCCCTGCCATGCCCCAGGATTCCCACTCCTCTTTTCTTGATGTACTGGAAAATATTAGGGTTCAATCAAACACCCTAATAATGGGCGATTTCAACTACCTCACCATTAACTGGGAAAACTACTCATCTACCAACTCCTTCGCTCATCGCTTTCTGGAATTCATAAACTCCAATGCCCTGGATCAACTTATCCACACCCCCATCAGGGGCAACAATATCCTAGATCTAGTCATTACCAACATGAGTGACCTGTGTTCCACACCTGAAGTCAATGCCTCATTAGTCCAATCCGACCATAAGCTAATTACCCTAGATTTCCACATCCTGCCCCCACCCCCTCATTAAGGAAACCATGGCAAAAAATGTTTCCAAAGCCAACTTCATGCTTCTTAAGACAGAAGTGCTGAACTTCATGACACTCATGCAGATGGACAATACAGTTATGACTACTGAATTCTACACCATTGCACTTTATAAGCACTTACACAAGTGCATGGATCGTGCTATTCCAAACAGAACCAAGACACTATCCTCCAAAAAAAGGAAGCCAATCTGGTGGTCCCCTGTCATAAACAAACTTTACAACATAAGGAAAAAAACTGTTGCAAAAAAACTGTTGCAAAAGAGAGTAAAATCCCATAAACGGAGGAGCTCCCTGGTCAGCCTCAGTAAGAAGCTGCGATCCCTGATAAAATCCTCCAAAGCTAGTTACGAAAAAAAAAAATTGACACTGATTCTAAAGACAACCACAAAGCATTCTATAGCTATGTCAAGAATCTCAATGGCAACACTCAGATCTGCTCTGAGTTATAGCACAGTGGCACTAAATATACAGATGCAACTGATATTGCCAACATCCTGACAGATAGGTTTAGTGCTAACTTTACCCCCCCTCTCACCCCCTAAAAAGCCCATCTCTATACCGGAAGAATGCAAAGTTCCTGTCATCACGGTTACACAGGTAAATACCACACTCTCCAAAGCCAAGAACACAGCATCCATGGGACCAGACAACATCCCAGGCTGCGTTCTACATGAACTACAGAACGAACTGGCACCCCACCTAAGTACCATGTTTAATCATAGCCTCAACCTCTGGCTTCATGCCTGCTGAATGGCGCACAGTGACAGTTATCCCACTCCATAAGGGGGGGAGCCACCACGGACCCCGGGAACTACCATCCCATTATCCTGATGAGCCTGGTCTGCAAGGCCATGAAACATATCATAACGAAACTTATAAACAAAGACATTGGTAATCTCCAAACTCTGGACCCCACCTAGTTCGGGTTTGTAAAAGGCAGATCATGTCTCCTAAACCTGATAGACTTCTTTGAAGCAGTTACCAAAGCCATAGACGAGGGTAAGGTGGTTCACACAGCCTATCTAGATCTTGCCAAGGCTTTTGACATCATCTCCCACTCTGGAATTATAGATAAACTCACTAAACTAGATATAAATCCCTCTTTCACAAGATGGGTTGCCAACTGGCTCACTGACAGAACCCACACTGTGAAAGTAGCAGACTCCAAATCCGACTTCAGACCAGTGACAAGTGGAGTACCACAGGCTTCAGTCCTGGGTCCTCTCCTGTTTGGTATCTACTTCTCTGAAGTACAGGCTAACACAGAAGGTCTTTGGCTAACGAAGTTTGCAGATGACTGCAAGCTAGGAGCCATAATTGAAACTCCTAATGATGTGGACATCCTACAAAAGGGCCTCAGTGAGACAGATGCCTGGTGTCAAAGCCATGGCCTCAAGCTCAATGCCAAAAAGTGCATTGTCATCCCCTTTGGTAAAAACTCTGTACCCATGAAGTACAACATAGGCAGTAGTATACTTAACACCGAAAGTGTGATAAGAGACCTTGGGACACAGGTGGACAGTAGTCTCTCCTTTGATAATCACATCTCCACAGTAGTCAGGAAATCCTTCTATGTGGCACATCTCATCACAAAAGGTTTCTCATCCAGAAAAAAAGAGGTCATTGTTCCCTTCTACTCATCACTTATTAGACCCATTATAGAGTACAATGCCCCTTTTGGTATGTACCTCACAAGACATCTACAACAACTGGAAAGGCCGCAGAAATACCTCACAAAGAGGATTACCGGCCTCAAACAGATGCCCTACGCAGACCGTTTTAAAAAACTCCAGCTTTACTCTGTCGCATGTTGCCTACTCAGAGGTGATCTCTGCCTAACATACAAAGCTATGTCAAACCCAGAGCTGTTGGACATGCTCCACTTAAAGAAATCCCAATCTCTCTGAGCTACACACTCTAGGGACCTAAACCTTGTCACCACAATACACAAAACATGCCAGAGGGATAGATTCCTGTCCCAGAGACTTCCCATACTCTGGAATAAACTACTTATCTATATCAAACAAAGCTACTCATTAGCACTGTTCAAGAAAAATCTTGATGATTGGATGGGAAATAGGAAATTCACCCCAGGGATCACTTCTGTGGCTCTGCTCGACAGTGGCACAGGAAAATAATTTTCTTGGGTGGCAAAAGCCAGGGTACCTTTTTGGCTGGGCTTGTATAGGCCCCAGGGCCGATAGCCTAGTACCTACCTATGAACCTATGAACCTATGGCAGGGACCATCAAATCAGGCCACTAGTGACAAAGATATATATATATATATATATATATATATATATATATATATATATATATAGAGAGAGAGAGAGAGAGAGACAGAGACTCAGGTTGGTGTTTGTGTATATGGCAAACAACAAGGGACATTGTTTTGTGAACCTCGTCCCTGTCTCTCCACTAGCAAGTGATGCAAACAGGAAATCAATGTTGTCAGTGTCACTAATAACATATAACAATGTAATGTAGGGAAAATGTATCAAGTACTGAATGGAGTGACCTAGATCAGTAAAAGTAACAGACTCCTGAAGCATCAAAATTCACAACAACCACAGACAAATGAAATAGTCAGTGGTTTTCAGAGCATTCATCATCAGCATGGGGTCAGACTGACAAGACAGGACACAGAGGATCAACTCTCAGTGTTACTGTAATGCAGTCTGTGGTGCCCATGCTGACAGCTCACCCTGTGGTCCTGGTTGCACCTACCATGTTTGGAACACTCAGCCCATATTGATCCACAGAGGAGCCTGATGGGGCAACACCAGCATGTGGAGACATACTGTGGGATAAAACATGGGTGCCATTTGATTGGTTGTGACAGCTGAGCCCACATTGTATTGGCAAGCAACAGAAATGCATGAATGTTGCAGCATATACATTGATGCCTGATGGACAAGGGTTGCACTACTGAGAGGGGGCTTACCTCTCTCATGTGCAATTTGGCTAAGAAAAGTTTTGGTAAGCAAAAAAGCAAAACCCAGCTCATACTATGGCACTACTGCAACACTGCTGTAACATGGATTTCAATTGACCATGTCTCAGAAAACATGCTGTCGTTCTGAGTAGCCAATGTTACCGTGATCTCACCATGTCTACACTCCTGTCCTTCATGCTGCACGCACACACAACTCATGTGCAACATGATCCGTGACATGGCAAGTGAGACGGATGTCAGGTCCATGATGTTGCTTGAACATTCATTTGCTTGCAGGTGTAGGAAGACATCCTCTCACATGCACCCATGCATACCAGCTACACACCTACATGTACTGTAGCAGGCAGTATCAGTATGTTTTGGGAGGTGTCAACATCACCAGCAGACTCAACACTGAACTGCGGTGAACTGACATCATCCTGTACAACATCTGATATCACTATGTCATCAAAATGACTGGACATGTTTTCCTCCACATTTAAGGCTACAGCCTCTTCCATATGACTGTCAGCACCTGTGATGGACTATATCACCAAATCTCTGTCCTGTGTGCAAGGGCCATGCTAACACAGTGAGACATATCACATCCCACCTTGAGATCAGGGCATGGGCTAATGGAGTTTGAAAGCAGTGGATGTGCTACAGGAAGAGATACATGACACAAGTCAGATAAATATATATATGTCAAATGCTGGAGCTCAGTACTGACATATGGAACAACTATATCATTACAATGTTACTGATGCTAAGGACTTATCAGGAGACTGTATCCAAGTATGGCCTGTGGAACCTATATAATAGGGAGCTGACAATATTGTTACATATGCAACATGCATGATGTATGTGATGAATAACAACATAAGGCACACCTGGCATGTCCTCTTGGGAATCCAGCATTGCAGACAAGGGTTGTAATGCAACTTTTGCAGGGAAACAAAGGCCTTAAAACAGCATTAGTAAGAAAATACTTACCAGAATGTACCATTCCAGCAGAGGTATGACACACAATGGGTAATACATACACATACCAGTTGTTCAAGGCTGATGTGAAGATGGAAGTTACCCTATGCAGGGGTAGAAAGGCACAATATTACTGGAAGACAACAATAGCAGTGACATCCCTAATATATAGTAAACAGAGGAAATAACATAGCGGTTATACCCTCCCTGTGTGGTGAGTGTGTCATCTGTTGTAATGCTGATCCTCCAGTGGGAAAATGTAAACAACATGTGGGTATGCAACAAAGTCATGAATGCAAGCAGAGATGCATGATGACATATGCACCACAGTAACAGGATATGGTAATACTAATGTGTCATATGGTGCACATGTTGGACATATGTCCCAGTGTATGGAAAACAATGACAGTAATTTCATGCAACACAAGTGTGCAACACAGTGCTGCAGCCTATGGGCATGGTGGAAAACCATACCTGGTCTGTTTATAGGTGTACCCACATGGTTCATTTCTCCTGAAGATTTCCCTGCAGGTTACAATGGTAGGGAAACATTAAAATGTCAGTATACACCACTGACATGACAGGATGCAGAGGCAGTAACAGGTAATGGTCAAAGTAATGGTATATGGAGACACTCACCTGTAATATCTTGCTGCTGTGCAGAAGTAGATGGACCTGTGCAATTGAATGCAGACTATAGTCCTTAGGTGTCAGATGATTTCATATTTCTCTATTATCCAGAGGTATAGGGACACACACATCCAATCATAGATTGTCATGGGGGAATGACGTTTGCTGTCTATTAGCTTAACTTGATAACCAAGAGGCCAACATACATATATTATAGATACATGTGGGTTCAAATCCACATAGGGGATAGCTTATACTGCATTTTATCTGTCTGTGTAAATTTATGTATTTATTTTATTTATTTCGTTTGTTAACTGAGTATTGTCCAACTGGGCCAGGGGCCTGTTTTCAGTAGAGACCCAGGGAGAAAAGCTCCACATTGTACAATACAAAACAGTAAAATACATACAGTAGTGATTTATATACAAAGCAAATTGTGATTTATATACAAAAAACAAAACAGATGTAACAACAATGATAGAAGATGCAGTTGAGCACAGAAATAACGAATCCAGCACAGAGTAAATATTTTGAAACTGCTTGTACAGATCCATGCTTGTTCATGTTTACATTTAATTTGTACATGCTCACTCCAATAGTGTTTGTGTGTTGGATTACTATGCATATTTCTGCTATCTGTATTTTTTCTGTCAACAACAGCTATGTCAATATAGCTTTATGCATTAGGCTTTGACCAAAGAAGGGTACTTCACCTATGCAGTCGGAACATAGCTTTCAACCAATCAGGAATACAACTTAACCAGGGATTAATCCAGAAATATTCAATGACAATCAGAGGCACATATGTTACTACCATTAATATGTGAAAGTGACAGTATATAGGAATGTGAAATATTATACAATTGCCAAAATTAAGGTACTGTATAGCTTTCCTTATTGTCATTATTTACTAAGAATAATTTACCACCTTTCTTTTAGTCTTATTAGGAAGGAGTGAAAGTGACAGGTATACACTTTGAGTCTAAATCAGGGACACCACTGAATATCCGGTACAATTTGTGAGGTATGCTTTGGAATGGAGCAATAAATTCTATTTAGCCATTTCCTGCCCTCCTACCTAACCTACATTTTGATGTATGACATACTGGTGATGAACAGGAAGTGAGGTGTATGTGTCTGTTTAGTGCAGCTACGTGTTCTAGTAAAATGTCTCAGGCTCTGAGCTATGAAATGTCACTGTTGTATTTTTTTGTAGTGACCAGTGTGCTGACGTGCAGTCAGGCTTGCACATTTTGGTTTATAAATGCACAGTGCATAGTGAATGTTGGACTGTAGTTTATCCATCTTGTAATGTGGAAGCCCTGATCCTTATTTTTACTCCTTCCCTGCACAGTCATACCTTTTGAGTTGTTTAACTGTAGGTACTCCATGCAATCCAGCTAAGATGGATTAGCTAGGCAGGTAAGTGTCAGAGTTATAATATGAGAATAGATGAGAGTTGCAGGCTTGAATCTCAGGTTCTCCTATCTGTGTCTACCACTGTGTAAAGTATCGTGTATGACACAGGAATTGGCAGAATCTGTAATGTTCTTCAATGTAAAAGCTTAAAACAATGAGTAAAAAGGTCACAAAGGAAAACCAATTTGTTAAAAAATACAAAAAGAAAAATCTAGCAAGGCTAGACTTTTCACTGTGTGATACCTTAAACCTCTTGTATCAGAGGCAACATGGGATATATGCAAATTACTCTTTTGGGATATATGCAAATTACCCTTTAAGGATATCAGACATTTCAGCTAAATGGCAATTCTGAATGCCCATGACTTTTTCCTTTACTTTTAAGTCTATTTATGGACAATTTCAAGCCAGTATAAAGCCAAACCCTCTAGCTGTGGACATACATGTTTCTGCCTTCTTATCTGAAACACCTGATATCCTTAATGGGTAATTTGCATATATCCCATGTTGCCTCTGATACAAGAGGTTTAAGGTATCACACAGTGAAGTCTAACCTTGATAGATTTTTCTATTTGTGTTTTTTAACCAATTGGTTTTCCTGTGTGAACTTTTTACTCATTATTTTAGTTTGTTAGTTGGGATATTTTGTAGACACCCTAATGTTTATGGATATCAGCTGGGTATGACAACCATGTGTTTCCAAACATCAAACTTTCCTTGTATGCTGTGCTGACGATGTCATAAGAAGGCAGAAACATACATCACCACAGCTAGAGGGGTTGGCTTTTTTGGCCTAAAATTGTCCATAATAGACTTAAAAGTAAGAATAAAAGACAAAGTCATGGATGCTCAGAATTACCATTTAGGTGAAACACCTGATATCCTTAAAGGCTAATTTACATATATCCCATGTTGCTCTGATACAAGAGGTTTAAGGTCACACAATGTAAAAGCTTGAGAAAATGTGCTGTTAAGTGGTATTTTATACATACCTAGTCTTTGTCATCCATACCTTCTTTGTACCTTTTGCAGGTGATGAGGAACATGTTAGAAACTGGGCACTGTGCATTGAGTGGATGCACAAGGTGAAGGAGTAGCAGAGGGTGAAAGCTATGTGTTAGACATTTCCATGTTATTTAACCTAGAATAGATCATAACATTGTTAGAGGAGTAGTTTGGTTTGCAGCTCCATGCATGCTACTATTAATGTAAGACTACCCAGCATGCATATTCAAGGTAACTCCAACAGTCATCATTATCCTGTACTTACCAGTAAACGTTTCTTTAAAAATCTTTAAAAAGTTTATATTTGAGTTATTAGCAGGGCATGTTTGTTGATGGTAATGTTTTTGATTGTAGCAGTTTTGTTAATTGTCACAGTGATTTTGCCTGTGATATTTTATGTGCAAGTTAATTGTGCTTTTACTCTTTTACTGCTGTTTGCTCAGTGGAGGATGGTACACCAGTGGATTTGGTTCAGTGGCTGTTCTGTTGTATATTGTCTGATTTACATACTGAATAAGTATTTGCTGTATCACCATTGAATTACTGTTGGCAGACTATGTCTGGCATCTACTTCACTTCAACATGGCTAGTACATGGTTACAAGACTGGTGATGCTTTGATTACAACACACTAGTATGTTGTGGTGCATAAAGCCACTCATGTTCTTCATATATATCTGCCTGATACATAATCACCGATTAGCATTATACTGTTTGTATTTTGTAGGTACACACATAGGGATCACTACAAAATGTATGTAGGGCATTAGTACATTAGCTGACGGACAGTAATATTTGGATGATATAACCTAAAGGTTTATATCTCACATGCTGTCACTGTGTTTATGATTGTCCAGTTGTTATAGGGAGCTGTGTTGCATTCCAACTATTTGATGTTGTCGTGTCGGTCAATGACCATGTTGCATTGCTCATCTCATTTGCATATATCTTTTTTTATCTTACTTAATCTTCTTCATAATATATATAGGTTATATGGGCTGTTGACATGACTTATTACTTGCAAAGACACCTGGGTTACACAGTTCATAGGTTCATAGGTTCATAGGTTCATACTAGGCTATCTGCCCTAGGGCATTTATAAGCCTAGCCAGAGTGTGTTTGGCTTTTGCCACCCATTTTAAATTAATTTTGCTATGCCTTTTTTTGAGGTTAGTATACTGTGCCTCTGTCTAACAGTGACACAGAAGTGATAGCCGGGGTAAACCTACGATCTCCCATCCACTCATCAAGATTCCTCTTGAAGAGAGTCAATGTGGGACTCTGCCTAACCTGGACTGGGATTTTATTCCAGAGTGAAGGGAGCCTCTGGGTTATGAATCTGTCCCTCCAGCATGTCCTATTATTTCAGTGCTGAGGTTCAAGTCTCTCGGAGCGTAGCTCGATGGGATTTGGATTTTCTGAGGTGCAGCATGTCCATTAATTCCGGGTTGGACATGGCTTTATACGTCAGGCACAGATCGCCTCTGAGCAGGCGGTATGCCACTGAATAGAGCTGGAGTTCCTTTAACCGGGCAGCATATGGCATCTGTTTGAGCCCTTTGATCCTCTTGGTGAGGTACTTTTGGGGTCTTTCCAGTTGCTGCAGGTGTCTGGTAAGGTACATCCCAAAAGGGGCATTGTACTCAATTATGGGCCTGATGAGGGATGAGTAAAGAGGTACGATGACCTCCCCTGATCTAGATGCGAATCCCTTCATGATTAGGTGGGCTATATAAAATGTTTTTCTAACCACTTTGGCCACGTGGTTGTCAAATGAGAGATTGCTATCAACTTGGGTCCCCAGGTCCCTAATGACTTCTTCTGTACTTAATGGATTACCACCTATGTGGTAATTTGTGGGCACTTTGTTTTTGCCAAAGGGGATGACTATACACTTTTTGGCATTTAGTTTGAGGCCATGGCTCTGGCACCAGTTGTCTGTTTCTATGAGGCCCTTTTGGAGGATGCTTGTGTAGGCTGGAGAGTTGATTATGGCGCCCAGTTTGCAGTCATCTGCGAACTTGGTCAGCCACAGTCCTTCCGTGTTGGCCTGTACCGCCGAGAAATATATACCGAACAAGAAAGCTCCCAGGTCCCAGTTCTGAGTGATTTACATATCCAAACCTCGACATAATGTGGGAGGCAGACATGCAACAAAGGGAAGTGAACGTGGTGCTGTCGACATGTTATCAGACAGTCTGCTTGACAATGTAGTAAGACATATGTCAAGTATAACCCACTGTAAGCTACAGTGCTTGAATTATTTTGTGATTTTTCATGGTGGTCTAACAGTGTACCACTTGTTTTACAATGTAGAAACATGTCAGTGTTAAATGCCACAGTGTCATGGCATGCTTGTCGTCATATTTTATGATATACATGTGTGCTGACTGTGCACATTTGTTATGCATAATAATGTCTGGTAATGAAATGGTCAGGTAATGGCAGGATTTCATTTTTTAAAATCTTTTTATTAAATTTTAAAAGCAAAATGAAAACAAAATATAACATTTAACAAAACATAGCAATCAAATAACTTTATACATGGTCCATAAAAGTTTATATTAAACAAAATCATTAATACTTTTCTAATAAATCACTGTGTTTTTGCCATGATAAATATTGATGTGTGTCATTTGATGTTCTCATATAAACAGTTTGCAATTCTTTGTTAAACAAACAAATTCAGTAAAAGAGAGGGTATTTTTACTTTTCCAGTTCTTGTAATGATTTTTCTGGCTATAGCCAGTATGGACCAAAGGAAAGGCACTTGTGTTTTTGGTATAGAATCTGGGATTGGGGCATTAAATAAAATCAAGGAATTTGTTACAAAACAATTGTCTGACCACAATGCTTTAGCAAAGTTTCTAAACTCTAACCAAAAGGTTTTAGATTCTATAACCATATGAAGCAAATCCAAAAAATAGTAGTAGGAGACACCAAGGCGAATAAAAATGTAGAAACGTTTAAAATAAATAAAAGTGCACAATAAGCGCTTCCAGGCAAACATGCCCTTCCTCAGATAATACTCAACAGTTAAAAACCAACATTTAAACAGTAAGACAATCAATGAAAACCTAGTAAATTACCCTCCTTTTTCTTAACAAAGGTTTTAAAGGAACAACTGCATTCAAACCAGGGCTCCTATCATCCCCTAGTTTAATTATCCATTTTGTTTCATTACACTCAGCTTCATTAGACACCTCACCTCCTCTAACATTTTTATGGATCACTAGTAAAACCATAAACTTAAAATAATGACCTTCATGTGCTCCTATATATTGTGCTAATGCACTGCGTACATCGTGATGTCTAATGTCAAACAAATGACCAAATATTCTGTTCTTAAGTATGCAATTGGTCTTGCCAACATAAAATTAATCACATAAGTGGCACATAGCTATATATACAACACTCTTACTCCTACAATCAGCGTACTCCTTCAAGAAATATGTCTGACCTGTTCTAGGATGTGTAAAATATTTGTCCTTATTGATGTGATCACAAGCCTTACAATTAAAGCAAGGAAAAGTTCCCAAACGCCCTGTTTTCAAAGTCTTGCAAGAAATATGTCTGGGTTCTTGCCACAGCATATCCTTCAAATTTTTGTTCCTTCTAAAGGTAAATCTGGGTCTTTCTCCCACCATATCACCTATCCTTTGATCTGTGTGCAATACTTTCTAATTTTGTCTAATGGTGTCACAGCTCCCTCCCACATCACTACTATAGGTAAGTAACAACTGACCTTGTCTGGATTTTGCACTCTCATTGTCTAACACTCTGTCTGTGGCCACCCTACTGTACCAAGGTTTCACTGCTTTATTCCAATTAATTTTCACTGTATTAATAGATGCCTCAATATATTGTCTTTTATATCCACTCTTTTCAAAATTCTCTGACAGAACATTCATCTCATGTTCAAAACGTTCTGTCTCTGTACAAAGTCGCAAAACCCTATTCGCCTGACGTTTCACTATATTAATGAAGGTGTGCCTAGGATGCATATTGTCAAATGACAGTAAGCTGTTCCTCCAACATTCCTTCCTATAGAGCATTGTCTCAATTTTTCCATCTGAAGTCTTCTGTAAGCGTACATCCAAATAGTCTAACTCAGATACCGAATAGCACAAAGAAAATCTAAAAAACTCAGTGCTATTCTCTACATAGTTAACAAAAAGATGTAGCTCCTCAGATGTGCCCTTCCACAAGAAAAACACATCATCAACAAAACGTACATAATGCCCTACCAGGTCAAGCCGGGGATGCTGTTGTTGAAACAGTACTTTGTCCTCCCAATAAGCTAACACCAAATTGGCATACGAATTTGCACAGGGTGTGCCCATGGCAACACCCTGTGCCTGCCTATAGTAATTACTTTGACACATAAAGATGTTATTTTCAAGTACTAAACTCAGCAACTTACAAATCCTCTGACTGCTGTCATTATTCAGTCATGCCTTAACATCCAATATATGTTCAATGGCCTCTAACCCATAACTGTTGTTAATCACCGTAAACAGGTCCTTCACATCTAATGTTACAAACAAAAATTCTGTTAACATTGTTGTATTCATATAATTCGATAAAGAGGTCAAGAACTGGGCTGTGTCCTTCAGAATCCTTGGGTAGAGTTCTACCATAGGTCTCAAAGCACACTCAACCCATATGGAAATATTTTCAGTGGCCCAACCTCTCCCCGAGACAATGGGTCTCAGGGGTGGGTTGGATTCATCCTTATGTAATTTGGGTAGTCACTTAAATTCAGGAGTTACTGGATGTTCTATATAAAGAAAATCATACAAAGAATCTGTTATCATACCACACTTTCTTAAATTCAAAAGGGTGACATTAATCTTATCTATCACCCCTTTTACAATAATGGGGGAGATTAATTTAAAAGTAACTGTGTCACGCAACAAAAACTTATCACAGTAATTCTGCTTATTCAATATAACAATGCCCCCCCCCCCCTTGTCCGCAGACTTAATTACTATCCTTTCATCATGACACAATTGTTCTAAAGCTGAGCGGTGAGCTTGAGTTAAATTATGAAACCTTTGTCTATGTTTATCCTGTATATAACATTTATATAACATATAACATGTGTATAATCTCTCTGATGTTGAACATTCTGAAATGCAACTTGTTGTACTGAATAAGGGCCTGACCTTTGCTCCAGATGTCTTATCTGACTATAGTCAGGTCATGACTGATTTAATGTGTTTTGCCAGGAATGTTTTATTAAGAAAAATGTTTAAGGATAGTAAGCAGGGCTATGTAAGAGCGTTAAAAAAGCCTAGTGATTTTTTACCCAATGCACATCCTACTGTGACTACTTTATTAAAACTGTGTCAAAATTATATTGAATGTTATATACAGGATAAACGTAGATGAAGGTTTCATAATTTAACTCAAGCTCAGCGTTCAGCTTTAGAACAATTGTGTCACGATGAAAGGATAGCGATTAAGTCTGCGGACAAGTGGGGGGCATTGTTATATTGAATAAGCAGGATTACTACGATAAGCTCATGTTTTTGTTGCGTGACACAGTTACTTTTAAATGAATCTCCCCATTATGGTAAAAGGGGTGATAGATACGATTAATGTCATCCTTTTGAATTTAAGAAAGTGTGGGATGATAACAGATTCTTTGTATGATTTTCTGTGTAAAGAAAATCCAGTAACTCTTGAATTTAAGGGGCTACCCAAATTACATATGGATGAATCCAACCCACCCCTGAGACCCATTGTCTCGGGGAGAGGTTGGGCCACTGAAAATATTTCCATCTGGGTTGAGTGTGCTTTGAGACCTGTGGTAGAACTCTACCCAAGGATTCTGAAGGACACGGTACAGTTCTTGACCTCTTTATCGAATTATATGAATACAACAATGTTAACAGAATTTTTGTTTGTAACATTAGATGTGAAGGACCTGTTTACGGTGATTAACAACAGTTATGGGTTAGAGGCCATTGAACATATATTGGATGTTAAGGCATGACTGAATAATGACAGCAGTCAGAGGATTTGTAAGTTGCTGAGTTTAGTACTTGAAAATAACATCTTTATGTGTCAAGGTAATTACTATAGGCAGGCACATGGTGTTGCCATGGGCACACCCTGTGCAAATTCGTATGCCAATTTAGTGTTAGCTTATTGGGAGGACAAAGTACAGTTTGAACAAAAGCATCCCTGGATTGACCTGGTAGGGCACTATGTACGTTTTGTTGATGATGTGTTTTTCTTGTGGAAGGGCACATCTGAGGAGCTAGATCTTTTTGTTAACTATCTAGAGAATAGCACTGAGTTTTTTAGATTTTCTTTGTGCTATTCGGTATCTGAGTTAGACTATTTGGATGTACGCTTACAGAAGACTTCAGATGGAAAAATTGAGACAATGCTCTATAGGAAGGAATGTTGGAGGAACAGCTTACTGTCATATGACAGTACGTATCCTAGGCACACCTTCAATAATATAGTGAAAGGACAGGTGACTAGGGTTTCGCTACTTTGTAAAGAGACAGAACGTTTTGAACATGAGATGAATGTTCTGTCAGAGAATTTTGAAAAGAGGGGATATAAAAGACAATATATTGAGGCATCTATTAATACAGTGAAAATTAATTGGAATAAAGCAGTGAAACCTTCGTACAGTAGGGTGGCCACAGATAGAGTGTTAGACAATGAGAGTGCAAAATCCAGACATGGTCAGTTGTTACTTACCTATGGTAGTGATGTGGGAGCGAGCTGTGACACCATTAGACAAAATTAGAAAGTATTGCACATGGATCAAAGGATAGCTAATATTGTGGGAGAAAGACCCAGATTTACCTTTAGAAGGGACAAAAATTTGAAGGACATGCTGTGGCAAGAACCCAGAGATATTTCTTGCAAGACTTAGAAAACAGGGCATTTGGGAACTTTTCCGTGCTATAATTGCAAGGCTTGTGATCACATCAATAAGGACAATTTTTTTACACATTCTAGAACAGGTCAGACATATTTCTTGAAGGAGTACGCTGATTGTAGGAGTAAGAATGTTGTATATATAGCTATGTGCCAATTATGTGATTCATTTTATGTTGGCAAGACCAATTGCATGCTTAAGAACAGAATATTTGGTCATTTGTTTGACATTGGACATCACGATGTACGCAATGCATTAGCACAACATATAGGGGAACATGAAGGTCATTATTTTAAGTTTATAGTTTTACAAGTGATCCATAAAAATGTTGGAGGAGGTGAGGTGTCTAATGAAACTGAGTGTAATGAAACAAAATGGATAATTAAACTAGGGGCTGATAGGAGCCCTGGTTTGAATACAGCTGTTCCTTTAAAACCTTTGTTAAGAAAAAGGAGGGTAATTTACTGGGTTTTCATTGGTTGTCTTACTGTTTAAATGTTGTTTTTAACTGTTGAGTATTATCTGAGGAAGGGCATGTTTGCCTGAAAGCGCTTATTGTGCACTTTTATTTATTTTAAATAAATGTTTCTACACTTTTACTCGCCTTGGTGTCTCCTACTACTATTTTTTGGATTTGTTTCATGCTTTACTGGTGGAGATACTTTGGTGCAGGATACTACAGTTTTTGGTTTAGATAACCATATGAAGACAATTTGCATCCATAATGTCATCACATCTCTGACATTTTATTTTCTTTGTTTTATAAAATAAAGCAACCTTATGAGGAGTTAAAACAATTCTATGCAAGTTTTTTGGGGTATAAATTTTCTGCTAAAGTGATGAAGTAGATTTCCCTACAGATTATAAAATATTAAATAGCATTATAAAGTCTGTCTCCACACTCTATACAAACTAAAATGTATGTATATAAATACATCAGTATTTAAAGAAATGCTACATAAGGTGCCTTTTTGTTATTAGGGAAAGAAGATACTATGTTATCAGACTAATAAAAATAAATCATTAAACTAAACTAGCCATAGGTTAGTACTAGGCTAACTGCCCTTGAAAGTCATTTTAAGCCTAGCCAATTATTCATTGTGAGACTCAAACCCTGCACTTTGTGTTTGTAAGGCAAACACCTCAACCATTAGGCCACCCTGCCAACCCTCTTTTTAGATGATAAAACAAACCTGCATAAAATACCTATGTAAACATTATCAAACTATATTAACCATTTACTATTAACTTCAATGTAGTCTAAATGGTTGTTTTGCTTATTTAAAACTTCACTGAATTAAAGACTGTAAAATGAAGCATTATCTTTTGCCAAGTCAATAATTAAAAGAATATAAAGTAGTTTATTATTTAGATTTTCCCATTTTCTGCTCATTTAAATGTTCTGAAGTGTATTCTCCCTGCTTCTTTAAAATTGAAAGTTGAAAGGTCACAAAGCAGTTCCTCTTTCTCATTAATTCCAAAATGAAGCTTGGCTGCTGTGGTGAGTAAAAGCAGTCTTGCAGCTAGTTTTCATAGGTTCATAGGTTCACAGAGAGGTATTAGACTATCAGCCCAAGGGGCCTAAGTAAGCCTAGCCAACAAGGTTCCCTGGCTTATGCCACCAAAGAAAGTTAATTTCCTGTGCCCCTGTCGAGCAGAGCCACAGAAGTGATCCCCGGGGTAAATGTTGTGTTACCAGCATGCATTTCACTGGCAAGTCTTGAACCATGGACCCTATGCACTAGAGTCAGAACAACAAACTACTATACCAAATCAGCAGCTTCTACATTCTTTAGTCAAACAAGTTAGCAAAGTGGGAAAAATGCAGTAACAACATTTTTTTTAGTTTGAAATACAGCTTGTGATCGTACAAGATGTGCCACAAATTAAAGAAATCCATTGAAACAACTTAAACACTTCCCCACTTTTAAAACAGATAACTAAAGTATGAATACAGATAAAATAACATTTAAACACATGACAACCTGCCAACTATATCAATAAAATACTAAATAGGTTAGTGACATTTACACGCTTCCTACAAAACAATGCAGGTTTCCAAGGATCTGATATCATTCATAATGACATCTATAATTTAAAGACTGCTGTAATAAAAACAAAAGGCAGAATTAACGTAGTGAAATGTCTCATTAAAATAGTAACCATCCTGGTGTTTATGATAAATGTATCTACTTAAAATATTTAAATATAGTAAAGACAGATTATACTTGTGTACTGAAAGAAAAATAAGAATGAGAAAGAGTACTGAAGCTGAAACAAATTGTTTCATAGTACTCTAATCACTACTACTGGAAAACTTAATATGATACCATATAAGAATATACAACTCAAGAAAATAAATAGCTATTGTTATTGTTAAATGGTACAGTGAGATAAATGAAATGGTTTTACCTAGTGTTTGTGTTATTCCCCAGAAGAAGATTAAAGTAGCATTTCAGAACAAAAACAACAAAACAGAAAATAAACTGAATTATCTCTTTTCTTTAACTATTTTACTGTTTTTTTTTTCTTTAGTTGTCCATCCATTTCTAGTTACTTGTCTCATTAAACTACTTAAGAACCAGTCCATTTTTTCAGGTTTGTCCTAAAGTTTATTCTTCTGTGTAAAGTCCAAAGCTTCTTCAAGTGTGTTAAGGTTTTTTTATCTTTCAGGAAGAAAGATCTTCATTTTTGCTGGGAAATAAGCTGAGATTTGACCTTTGACTTCTTTAACTCTTAATTAAAGGGGTGCATACTTTTCTTTTAGAAATCACAGATGAAGAATAGTCATTGTCAAATCTGATATTGCTTCCCTTCAGTTTTATTGGAAAATTGGACCAGTCTGTCTTTAATACCAAATCTTTGTCCTGAGATGAAATGAACTTAACAATAATAGATTTAGGAGTGGATGGATTATTTTTGAAGAAGAATTTGAAAGAGACGTGGGCTCTCTCTATGCCAAAAGAAAGTGATTCTGATAGATTTAAAGTTTTTGATAACCAGTTATTTAGAAATTGTATCATGTTGTCTCCTTTTTCTTTCTCTGGTATTGTATAACTTTTGATATTTCTTGTAGATCTACTTTCCAGATCTTCTACTTTTTTCAAAAGTAAAGTATTTTGTTTTAGGATAAATTCAGCATGGTTTACATTTTCAGTCAGCCTTCCATCCAAGTCATTTATTGCTTTTTCTATAGTTGAAATCTGAAATGATTGTTTCTTAACAACTTTGTTTAAAAAAAAATCCAATTGTTTCTTGAAGTCTTCTTTTATATTATCCATTTTTTTCTCTAGTTTATCTATTTTAACTGAAAGATCCTGGACTCTTGTAAGAAAAGACTATAATTCCTTCTTCATCACACTCTTCTGAGAAGGAACTTTAGAGTGGCTAATCACTGGATTTGTCTCGAAAAACTCTGACAGGACTATGACTGAGAAAAATCACAAAAACTTCATTTTACTTATAAATATTATCACAGAATTAATTTTGATAGATAAAATTAATCATAAAAGTAGTTTCTCCAGACTGGAACAAAATATTGCTGTCAGATTAATTGAAAAGAAGCAGAAAACATGTTTATTCTGCTAGCTGCTCACCATCTTGGCTACACCCAGATTATCACAGGATTTCCATAGATAAGCTGTGTAATGCATGCCATCCCGTGCACAGGAGCAACTGGCATGCATTCTGTGATGGATATAGTGGCCCAGACATAGTCCTTTATCATCCACAAATATAGATAGTATGATACTGGTAAAATATTGGCCACATAACTATCCACCCGCTAGCCTCACTTGTTTTTATTACACACCTTATGCATATTCCGTATAGGCCATATCATCTGAGAAGTAGATTTTAATGACACCTTTAAAGTATGGTGATATACCTTGTTCTTGTATGCTGGGATCATATTAATGGCAGAGTCTGTTACATTCTTTATGTATACATCAGTTTGTGCTTCATGACAGCCATGATTTGTACAGACTGATAGACAAGTAATTTTCATTGTTATGGTTTAGATTTATGCCTTACATCTCCTATGGTTGTAGATTTCTCTATGGGCATACTTTATTGTGATGTGCACTGAAAGTTTTCTGCTGTGGATTGTGCACAGTTGGTATGTTATGTACTCAAGTAGTTGCTGGAATGTATAATATGCACTTTCTTGTTATGTATCTTCCCTTGACAGAGTGGGACAAACATGTGAGTCCACTGCCTAAATTACAATCTCCAGTGGCCTCATCTACTTGACTCATTTTCACTGCACCCTCCATCAAGGAAGGAAGAAAGTATGTTATGGACTTAGTCCCATTTGCATAATAGACCCCTGTCTACTATTTTTATCAGGGCCCTATAGTTTGCTACAAGCTTGAGTATCCAGCAGCCTTACCCTTACCCTTCCAGCTGCCCTACAGCCAACACTCCTTGTTAATTACACTAACTTACTCTTACTCAGCATCTCACCTTCCATATTTCTTCTCTAATCAGCTCTCCCACTCACTTTCCTACATTTACTAGATCTGCCCACTAGGTGGCACCCTTATACTATTCCTTTCACTACCCCTCTACTCTGTCCTACCTCTGTAAATGCAATATATTTCTTCCTATTATCTATCCTCATCCTCATTCCATCCTTTTACACTGCCTCTCTCCCGTCCTACCCCTGCAATCTGTTCTATACTGTACTGTTCTTGACCTGCTCATCTTCCTACTTCACCTTTGTGCTGAAACAGTATTCTTCCCTCCTCTAACTTTCGTTTCTTTGGCTTCTGTATCATTCTAAACATCTCCTACTCATGTCCTACCTCACTTACCTATAGTTACCTGTATTTCTGATTGTTTCTTCTCCTGTTTCTCCTCCAATTGTCTCAACCCGCTTCGCTCCCCACCCTACCCCCATATCCCACCAACCACCAGGGGTCCTACTCTTATACCTATCAGACCACACCCCTTCACCTTTCCACCAATAACTATCTCATCCCATTTATCCACTCTCCTCTATTTCTCCCACACTTTTCCCCACCTCTTCCTATCCCTGCCACCATTATACCTTTTCCATACAACAACTACTTCACATCTACTGTTTAGTAATACTTTTATAACTACTATGGCAATAACTAAACCTTCTAACATACTCCTCTTACAAAGCTTACTCATACTCACACTTCTCCCTACTCTAACTCTAGCATACCTGCTGACCTCCTATGAGCATCTAACACAGTCACACATCCTGTACCCCACCAAACAATTGACCACTTCTTCTCTACCCTCTCATACTGAACATTTCGGTATAACTTTCACTCCCAGCTATCTACCACCCAAATACCATAGGACTAACCACATTAGATATTACCTCCCAAATACAAGAAGACATCCTTTCCTTCTCAGTAAATATACTCAGACTACATATTTAACTCTACTCCTCCCCCTAAAGGATGGAGACATTCACCCAAATCCCAGACCAAACACCTCCACCACTACTCAACTCATTACCCCAAACTCCTCTACCATCCATATACTAGAAAAAACATCCAACTCACTACTAATAGCTCACCTCAACACACGTAGTATCAATAACAAAATTACTCAACTCCAGGCTCTCCTGGAACTCTACTCCTTTGATATTTTGTGTCTAACAGAAACTTGGTTAAAACCCACAACTACAGACAATGAAGTTACCCCACCTGGTTACAACATCTTACGTCTCGACCGTGCAACCAAGAAAGGTGGTGGAGTAGCAGTTTTATTTAAATCTGATTTTCAAATTACAACCTTCCACCAAAATCCTCCCCATGTCTCTAATGCTGAAATACTTATTACCAAGCCTCAGCTAAACTCTGTTAAATCTATCTATATTATCTGCATCTATGTTCCTCCAGGCAGTAACATTACTACTATTGAAAACATACTCTGTTGGTTATCTCAAAACCTCCCCCAAGAGACCATCATTCTTGGTGATTTCAACATTGATTGGAAATGTTGCAACAATAACTACCCCACTACCCATATTAATCTCTATGGGTTTACACAAATAATCACCTCACCCACTAGAATTAACAAAACCAATAATAAAGAAAGTACTTTAGACTGGATTCTAATCAATAATCAACCCCAGACCTACAATTCTGGAACCCTCCCAGATAATATAAGTGACCACTTTCCAACCTATGCTATTAGGCTTAAAACCAACCCACATTCCAAACCCATATTTAGAACAATTAGAACCAAGAAAAACTTCAATCTCGATTTATTCTTAACTGAACTTAAGGCTTGTAATTTGTCCCCATTAAAACAACTTTCCCTTGATGAAGCTGTCGACTACTTCAATGCTAATTTCCTAGCCATCCTTAACCAACACGCTCCTACCCGCTCTATTAGGATAAAAACCAAACCTGCTCCATGGCTTTCTAAGGAAACTAAGCAAAAACTCCATCTCAGAAATAAATACTGGCACAGATCATGCTTAACTAAGAACCCCATTGACCTCCAAAACTTTAAACAATTGAGAAATGAAACAAGAAAAGCCATAATGTCTGATAAACAAAACTACTACCTACATTCGCAGCAATCCCACCATAATAAACCACAAAAATTCTGGGCAAGCATTAATGAACTATTACACCCCGGTCAATCTATTACACCAAACCCACAAGGCTCTGACCACAACAACCCCAAACAAACTGCCAATGCCTTTAATACCTTTTTCACCAAAACTATTCAAACTCTAGTCAGTCAACTCTCTCCACCAAATTCAACGTCATCTAATACTGAATCCAACCCACCTCCTCCATTTCACTTCCAACCTGTCCCTACAGCTTTTATTCTCACCCTTTTACAAAAACTTAAACCTTGCACTCCCTCTGCTGACCAACTACCTGCAGAATACTTACAGTTAGTAGCCAAATCTATTGCCTACCCCATCTCCATTCTCATCAATAGAACCATTACTGAAGGATACATCCCCAATCTTTGGAAAGTCTCACATATTATTCCCCTTCATAAAGGGGGAGACTCCACTGACCTTTCCAACTATCGTCCCATAGTCCTACTCTCCCCTTTATTTAAGGTTATGGAAAAGTGCATCCATAGGCAATTATTAGACCACCTTCTCCATAATAGCCTGCTCTCCAACTCCCAACATGGCTTCAGACCTTCCCACAGCACTACTACTGCCCTCCTCTCCTTCATGGACACCATCAACAAAAAACGCAACCTTAACATGCTCTCCTCTGCACTTTTCATTGACCTGTCCAAAGCTTTTGACATGGTAAATCACAATATACTCATAAACATTCTGAAATCTCTGTCACTTGACACACTAGCTATAAAATGGTTCCTATCCTACTTAAATAACAGACATCAAGCTGTGCTCTGGAATACCACTCTTTCTACCCAACTACCCGTTAATATTGATGTCCCTCAAGGGTCCATACTAGGCCCACTCCTATTTTCCTTATTCATCAATGACCTTCACCAAGCAGTTCCTCAAGCTACATGCATACAATACGCAAATGATTCGACACTTATATGCTCAGCCACATCTGAATCTGAACTTCACTTCCTTACACAGAACTTATTTAGCTCAGTAGAACTATGGTTTACAAAACGCTGTCTCATACTAAACCTCAAAAAAACTAAACTTCTACTTTTTACACCTACCAATAAATCTCCACCAATTGACTTCACTATAGATTCCAATAATAGCACTGTTATATCCCAAGATCTTACTACCAAACTGCTAGGTATCACCATAGACAACAACCTTAACTTTGACACTCATATTAATAATATCTTGAAAACAACTAACAGAAAAATAGGCTCTCTATACAGGATCAAACCCTTCCTCACTCCTGCAACTAGAATAACTATCACCCGCACCCATCTAATCTCTACCCTACTCTATGCCTCTCCCATTTTCACTAACCTGTCAGAAAATAACCTTAAAAAACTAGAAAACTCCTGCAACAACATAGACAGATTTGCCACTGGTAACCCTTTTAAAACACACCACTGTATTAATCTAAAATACCTAGGGTGGCTTGAATTACAGCAACAGCTAAAATATAATCAACTGACCATTGCCCATAAAATTCTTTATCAACCTGCTAAGACACCCATACTATCTAACCTTATTCATCCCTACAATAACCTGAAATCCCTAAGATCTTCACAAAAAATCATCATAAATATTATCAAATCAAACAATAGAGCTGGAGACTCTCTCTTCACTAACACTGTTGGGAAAATCTGGAACTTACTCCCCACTGAACTTTCTACACTTCCCTCTATTTCCTTGTTCAAAAATAAACTTAAGCTCTTCCCTAAAACACATTGGATGTGCCCCTGTACTAAACCTGACTAACCTACATGCTCTCACTACTTGTTTCAACCCCACCTTATATGCTCTAGCTACCTGTTTCTACCTCACGGTCTCAGCTCAGTAACAATCTCATCAGAATTCAACTACCATTCTACCTCCACTACCTAGCCTTACCTATTAGTATACTCTCATAAACGTTCCAGTCTTCACGATTAGAATTTTCTTACTCGACTTCTTTTCCAGTCTTACTTTCCTTTTTCCCCTTCTTATATCTAGAATTATATTATGTGTTTTACTATCAATCTTTCTGAACAGTTAAAATGCAGCCTCATGATAAATTGTATTATGTTTAGTCAATATTTAGTGTTATATACTCTATATACCTGTAACCATTTTTTAGCTAATACTACTTTAGTTATTATTAATGTAGTCGATCTCATGTATGTACTTCTGTAGATATGTACTGGAATTGAACTTTGGAGCTTATCTCCCCGGGCCTCTACTGAAAATTGACATATATCCAGCTAGACTAGCCCGGTCAACAAATGTAAAATAAAAAAAAAATAAATAAAATAAAATAATAAAATAATTATTCAGATTCCGATGATGATGATGATGACCACAATGGGGAGGATGATGATGATAAGAACAGACCTGGACCTGCACATGCCATTATCCCTGCTGTACCCTGAAGGAGACATCGACCACTACCAAAGTCAGATGACTTTCTGGACCAGATCAGGGAGATGATGACTGATGTCTTTTGGACACATATTTGATACCTGATGAGGAAATTTTTCCAGGACATGGCAGAGCCATGCATAAGTTATTCAGGAAAATAGCCTGTAAGATAATTTGTGATGTTCAACTCCATCATGGCAGGCCTTCAGGACCATAAATATAGTCTGTGTGATCCACTTGTGTACTGTTGCCACCATGGTGTTTGCCCATATAGCCAATTATACTGTATAGGCACACTTGTGTTTACATAGCACATTGTTACCATGCTTATGTGATACATGCCTGACTGTACAATGCAGATGTCATGTGATATTTTCCATTAAGTTGCATATATAGCGTGACACACAATACCATATAAGACATGCAGTAATCATATGGATGCCCATGAAATGCTGCACCTGACACATTTCTCATGAGGGCAAATGCATCTGTGTGTGTGTGTGTGTGTGTGTGTGTGTGTGTGTGTGTGTGTGTGTGTGTGTGTGTACTTCTATTCATGATTCATGCAGTGCAGCATATTAATGTTATACCCATAACACTGGGGTCATGTATGTCAGACTTATGAATTTTGCAGTTAACATGCTGCTACTGATGCAAGAGTTCCACTGTATACATGTGTGGGATTGACAGGAACTCACATTGCCTCCATAGCTCACACTTAACACCATGAGATGGCTATGTTTTTGTAGGTTGCTGTGTCATGCCTGTTCACCAAAAGAACATGTCCTTGTCCCTGTGCTTTCTATGACACTGTTGTATCATGCTGTCTCGCTGGCATACTGGCTTTGTTTGTTGCATGTACTGGCCAGGATGGTGCCATGCTATATTTTGTGATTGCTACATATGGGCAGTCCTCCTTTGCTTAATGCACAGACCACCACTGTACCATTTGTATTTACACAATGGAAATGCTGCCTTATATAGTAACATTCTAGAATGCCTTCTTTGGTTTTTGCTACATTTCAATATACATGGCTTATTCACATACATACTCATTGTGGAAATCAGTATACATATGCACTGATTTGCATACATCTCTCTGCACACTATGGAACCCCATTGTACCCTGGGACTGTGAGCCATCACTGATTTCATACTAAAGTGTCGCAATGTTTTTTGCACCTTTTATTGTACTCTGTCATGACAGTATATATAGGTTCATAGGTAGGTACTAGGCTATCTGCCCAAGGGCATTTATAAGCCTAGCCAGAGTGTGTTGGCTTTCGCTGCCCCATTGATTAATTAACTGATCCTCTGTCAAGCAGAGCCAATGAAGTGATCCCAGGGGTGTATTTTCTGTTACCCATCCACTCATCAAGGTTTCTCTTGAAGAGTGTTATTGAGGGTCTCTGCCTGATGTAATTTGGAATTTTGTTCCAAAGCATGGGGAGTCTATGTGACAGGAATCTATCCCTCCAGCATGTTCTATTTATTGTTGTGGTGAGGTTTAGCTCACTAGAGTGCGTGGCTCGCAGTGACTTGGATTTCTTTAGGTGGAACATGTCCATCAATTCTGAGTTGGACATGGCTTTGTATGTCAGGCAGAGATCACCTCTGAGTGAGCGATATGCCACTGAGTACAGCCAGAGTTATTTCAGTCGAGCTGCATAGGACATATGTTTGAGACCAGTAATCCTCATGGTGAGGTATTTTTGTGGTCTTTCCAGCTGTTGGAAGTGTCTTGTGAGGTACATCCCAAATGGGGCATTGTACTCTATGATGGGTCTAATGAGTGACGAGTAGAGGGGCACTATAACCTCTTTATTTCTAGATGTGAACCCTTTAGTGATTTAGATGGGCCACATAGAAGGATTTCCCAATGACTTTTGCAATATGATTGTCAAAGGAGAGATTACTATCTACCTGGGTCCCCAGATCTCTTATTACCTGTTCTGTATTAAGGGGGCTGCCACCTATGTGGTAATTCGTGGGTGTTTTGTTTTTCCCAAATGGGATGACTATGCATTTTTGGCATTTAGCTTGAGACCATGACTTTGACACCTGGTGTCCGTCTCTGTAAGGCCCTTTTGGAGGATGTCCATGTTAGCCGGAGAGTCAATTATGGCTCCCAGCTTGCAGTCAACAGCGAACTTAGTTAGCCATAGTCCTCCTGTGTTTGCCTGTACTTCTGGGATGTTTATGCTGAACAGTATGTGTCCTAGGACCGAGCCTTGCGGGACACCACTTGTGACTGGTTTAGAGTCAAACCTGGAGCCCGCTATCCTTACTGTGTGAGTTCTGTCTGTAATACAGTTGGCAACCCATCTTGTGACGTAGGGTTTATTTTCAGGCTGGTGAGTTTTTCTGTAATACCTGAGTGGGGAATGGTGTCAAAAGCCTTGGTGAGGTCAAGGTAGGCTGTGTGAACCACCTTTCCCTTGTCTATGGCCTTGGTGACTGTCTCAAAGAAGTCAACCAGGTTTAGTAGGCATGATCTTCCCTTAACAAAGCTGAACTGGGTCAGGTCATGTGTTTGGAGGTTCCCAATGTCTTTGTTAATGAGTTCCATGATGATGTGCTCCATATCCTTGCAGACCAGGCTAGTTAGGCTTATGGAACGATAGTTACCAGGGTCAGTTGTGGCCCCTCCTTTGTGGAGGGGAATAACCATTGCTGTGCACCATTCTATGGGCATGTAGCCTGTGGAGAGGCTGAGGCTGAACAGTGTGTTTAGGTGGGGGGTTAGTTTGTTCTGTAGTTCATGCAAGATGCAGCCTGGGACACCATCTGGTCCCATTGATGCTGTGTTTTTGGCTTTTGAAAGGGTTGTTTTCACCTGTGCGTCTGTGAATTTTTGGACACTACACTTTTCCGGTATTGTTGTGGGCCCTTTTGGAGGTGAGAGGGGGGTGAAGTTTGCACTGAATCTATCTGCCAGGATGTTGGCAATATCAGTAGTTTCAATATATTTTGTGCTATTTTGCACTAGCTCAGTGCATATCTGTGAGTTGCCACTTAGATTCTTAACATAACTAAAGAAGGCTTTGTGGTTACCTTTCGAATCCTTGGCTATTTTTCTTTCGAAGTTAGCCTTGGATGATTTCATGAGGGACCTTAGTTTCTTACTGATACTGATCAGGGATGTCTTTCCTTCTTGGGATTTGCTTTTTTTCTGAACTAGTTTCCTCCTTCTATTGTATAGCCTGTTTATTGCAGGGGTCCACCAAACTGGTTTCCTTCTCTTAGAGGAGTGAGTCTTGGTTTTGCTAGAGATGGCATGATCCATGCATCCTTGTAGGTGCTCATAGAGTGCATTTGTAAAGGTTTCTGCATCTTGGGCAGCGTTATCCTTTAGCGTGGGGGCTGTGAAACTTACCACCTCTGTCTTAAGTAAGATGAAGTTTGCTTTAGAAAAGTTTTTTACTGTGGTTTCCTTAGTTGGGGGTGGTAGTGGGGTGTGGACATCCAGAGTGATTAGTTTATGGTCTGATCTAACCAGTAACGGGTTGACCTCCAGTGTGCAACACCTTTCACCCATGTTGGTGATGACCAGGTCCAATACATTTTCACCTGGTAGGGGAGTTTACCAGCTGATCCAGGGTGTTTGAGTTGATGAATTCCAGAAAGCGCTAGGCCTGGGAATTTGTACTCAAGTAGCTTTCCCAGTGAATAGTAGGGTAATTGAAATCGCCCAATATCAGGGTGTTTGGTAGGACCTTCAGGTTTTTCAGTGTCTCCAGAAAGGTGGAGTGGTGGTCCTGGGTCATGGAGGGTGATCTGTAGCAGGCCACAATTTCATTGCAGATTTGCCCGATATTAGTTGCACATGGAGGATCTCAGAGGTATCATGCTGCACCACTAACCTGGAGGTGTAGGTATCTTTGAAGTATATGGATACACCCCCTCCTTTTGTGTTTCGGTCCATGTCCTGTGGCCGAAACCTGTGGTATGAGTTGTAGCCCGGTAGTGCTGGGGTGCTTTCTGGAGCCTTGAACCAGGTTTCAGTTACTGCACAGATGTCAACATTCTCCATACTGAGGGGTGCTTCGAGCACCTGCATTTTGAGATTTAAACTCCTGGTGTTGAGTAACATAACCCTCAGTTTTTTGTTAATTGTGCTGTTTATGGAGGTGGGTTTGACTTTTGAACCTTGCCTAAAAATGGCACTATGGGGGCAGCAAGAGCCTTGGCCAGTATTCGAAATCCTAGGGGTGACAGGTGCAAGCCATCTCTTGTGAAGCAACGTGGCTTGTCGAGCATGTCGTCCCAGGCTGACAGGCACTCTATCCCCTTTGAATGACACCAGAAGCTTAGCAAATTGTTGAAATTGATCATTTTTTCTTTATATTGAGGTATCATTCTTGGTGAGGGCAGGATGCTACTCAGGGTCAGGGCCATACCAGCCTGGGCTACATGATCAGAGAGCTCTTCCATGTCTCTTTTCATATAGTCCAGGAAGGTATGTCTCAGGTCATTCACACCAACATGAACAATGACAGAGTCATATTTGTACTTGTTCTGGAGTGACCTGAGTGCTTGTGTTATGTGGCAGATTCTGGCTCCTGACAGGCAGCTAACAGTAACCTTCTGCTTGTCCAGCCTAGTGCGTGGGACATCAGTGTGCCTGACTATAGAGTCACCTATTACTAGTGTGTTAGGTATTTTATTTCGCCTTAAGGGCAGTGATTGTGCGGCACACTGATTTTGCATTTTATGTGTTGTCTGGTTTGTGACGGGAAGTACAGGTTGTTTGGGTGTTTGCTTTGGAGGTCTCTGATGCTTGTGCAGGTTTTTATTTAGAGCCTCCCAGTATGATTTTGTGTATTTATGTGTATTTTTTGCCAGTGATGTTTTAGTAGGTCTGTGCAGCTGGAGTTGTGGTGCAAGTATTAACCATCTCCTCTTGACTGTCTGTTCCAGTCTTGGGTGGAGACAGCTTAGCTTCCAATTTGGCTGTATAATTGCATCTCTCGCATATGTTAGTGTTTTGTGGTAGGAGGAGAGGGTTGAGGGGCTCAGAAGCTTGCAAAGAGTCCTGGATACAGCAAATCTGTACCTGGACTAGACTAGTAACAGGAAAGGCAGGAAACAAGTGCAAATACAGGCTTTTAAATCAGAAGGTTGAAAGAGATGGAAAAGCTTTCCAAATGGCCAATAAACTATAATTTCTGGGCCAAAAACCATAGGTTACCTAGTGCTTACCACTTCCACTGATAAGCTAGAAGGCTTCTCTCCAACACAGAAGAGCTTGGGGGGCTCAGAAGCTTACCAACAGTCCTGGATACAGCAAATCTCTACCTGGATTACACTAGTTATAGGAAAGGTGGGGACCAAACACAAAACAGGCTTTTAACCAGAAAGTAGAAAGAGATGTAAAAACTGCCCAAACTGCCAATGAACTACAATTTCAGGGCCAAAACCCACTCTTCCCATGGTAGATAGGCTACCTAATGCTTACCACTCCCACTGATAAGCTAGAAGGCTTCCCTCCAACACAGAAAGGCTTGGGGGGGGCACATAAGCTTACCAACAGTCCTGGATACAGCAAGTCTGTATCTGGACTTGACTAGTTAAAGGAAAGGCAGGAAACAAGCTTAGAATTTTTTTCTTTTTGTTACAGAAAAGCAGCTAAAACAGCAGTAAATACAATTCAAATTGTAGTGCAAGCCAGCACACCCGAGCGTGTAGCAACACTATGGCAAATACAGTTCAAATAAATGCAATTAAATTAACAAATGACTAAAAAACAAGTGCAGAAGGCAGTAAATTAGAAGACTACTAACAAACAGTAATAAGTGCAGAGTAAGAGCGACTGAACAGATAACAGCACGCAGAAGAGCAACTTATACAGTTATAGTAAGAGCAGATGAATGATATATATATTTTTTTTTTTTTGGAGGGAAGGAACAGAGCAGGATTAAGAGGCTACAGGGGTTGTCCTTCCCAAATGCTCTCTTTGTACACAGTAGGAGCACCTGAAATCAGAATATGAGCTCACTGCACTCAGTTGAGTGAGCAAATGAGATGGGCCCAGAAGGAGTATCCAAATACAAATCTACAAGAGGGGCAGGCAATTTCAAAGCCACCAACATTAATACCAAAATAAGAACAGGGAGGGTAGGCAGGGAACTAATTGTAGAGAGACAGCCACAACTTCAGTTGAGTTAATATTCAGTGAAAAACAAATAAATAAATTAAATACAATATTATATGCAAATGAGCAGATAAAAGTATACTTAAATTCACTTATACGTCCAGCTGATTTCAGGTAGATTTTAGCCGGCCAAAGCTCTGATATTAAGCAGAGATAACTCAAAATGTACCACTTATATGAGGCAAGACAGGATGTCAGTGATGAGCTGAAACTAACCCGCACTGCTATCAATGGCTACACAGAAATTCTAAAAAGTACTCTGTAGAGAGACAGCCACAACTTCAGTTGAGTTAATATTCAGTGAAAAACACAGATAAATAAATTAAATACAGTACTATATGCAAAAGAGCAGATAAAAGTGTACTTAAATTCACTTATACATCCAGCTGATTTCAGGTTCATAGATTAGTACTAAGCTAACTGCTGTTGTGAGCCATTTTAAGCCTAGCCAATTATCCCTTGTGAGATTCAAACCCTGCACCTTGTGTTTGTAAGGCAAACACCTTAACCATTAGGTCACCCTCCCAACCAAAGCTCTGATATTAAGCAAAGATAACTCAAAATGTCATAATACTGATTCTTACTTTGTGTACCTATGCCTCTTGCTGTTCAACAGTTGCACAGTATTGTGTGTGTATGATTTGTACAGGGCAGTATTAAGTGGCATCAGCAATGTAATCTGCCCATGTGACATACATTTGACATTTGTTTCAATGTAGCTTAGGTTGATTTCAACACCACTGTATGTGATATACTCATGCATATGCAATGTGTCCCCTTAGATAGTGTTGTCTTGCTTTATTGTTCCAGGCATGTCCTCCTTGATGTGGGCCTCTGTTGTCCACCTCCCTTCCCTGTTTGAAGGCTTGGCATATGTCTTGCACACATACATGGTATATATTAACCTTCCTTTGCATTATCATCCATTATCATATAGTTGTATCATTACAATGCCACTTTGTGCCACCATTTGGGGATTATACACATGTAGGACATATGCACATAATTTGCTGGCTATTGCTTGTGCTGCATCCATGTTCCTGTTATACTTGTGTGTTGCATATTAACAGGAGTATTTGGCCATAGTTCATGTGCACAACCTGATTTTCCTTATATAGCATTATTCGTAAATTTTCTGACATTTATTATTTCACGTCATTTGGTGTTTAGATGTGTATTCACAGTTATGTAAGTAAAAGTCACACATACGCATCTACACCTCTATGTTGCTCTGACATGACATATGTGTGTGAGATATATGCATTCCATTTCACATATGTTTGGGTCATGTACACCTCCTTGTGGCGTCTATATTATATATTCAAAGTTTCAAAACTTTGAACCTCATATGTTCGACAACATATGAGCAAAGTTTGAAACTTCGAAACTATAATAAAAAATAAAAAACTGACCTGAACGCTCAGAGGGAGGCATGCCCCCCTGCACCTCCCCACACCCCCCCCTACTTAAATATACCAACTCCGAGATTGTACTTCAGTACAGAAAAGGGAAATTTTCCCATTCTGCGCTGTACGGAGCCATTGCTTTTAACCTTCAAACTTTTCAAAGTTGAATCATATGGTATCGACCATATGACATTCAAATTTTGAAAAGTTCAAATTATTAATAGGGACCCCACTTGTGTAATGAGCAGCCATTTTGTTGCTTTGCTACAGCACTGCTATTTGGCAATGTACTTGGCTGTTTGCCTTTCACATGCATGGTTGGAGATTCTATTCTGTTCTCCTCTGGCCTTCTCCAGCATTTCATGGGCTGCAGTTGATCGTCCATGCTGTTGCTTGGCTTACACTTGCACTGCTGACAGACTACATAGGTATTGGATTCAATATCCAATGCGTGCTGTGATCCCTATTTCTTGTCATATACCATGCACGTGCCATCAGTCATACACATTCAAGCATGACTGTCACACAATTTGCAACATGCCAGAATATCATAATGCATAAATACATATGTATGATACATTGTGTATTTATGTACTTATGATACATTGTGTATTTATGTACTTATGATACACTGTGTATTTATGTACTTATGATACATTGTGTATTTATGTACTTATGATACATTGTGTATTTATGTACTTATGATACACTGTGTATTTATGTACTTATAATACATTGTGTATTTATGTACTTATGATACATTGTGTATTTATGTACTTATGATACACTGTGTATTTATGTACTTATGATACACTGTGTATTTATGTACTTATGATACATTGTGTATTTATGTACTTATGATACATTGTGTATTTATGTACTTATGATACACTGTGTATTTATGTACTTATGATACATTGTGTATTTATGTACTTATGATACACTGTGTATTTATGTACTTATGATACACTGTGTATTTATGTACTTATGATACATTGTGTATTTATGTACTTATGATACATTGTGTATTTATGTACTTATGATACACTGTGTATTTATGTACTTATGATACATTGTGTATTTATGTACTTATGATACATTGTGTATTTATGTACTTCACTGTGGCTGATATGCATCCCTACCTTGTTTGTCAGTTTTCCATTGCCCTCATTTTAGAGTGTGCTGTCTGTGCACCTTAACTTTCCTTTATGTTTATTTCTGACTTTTGTCTGTCATGTCTTGTGATATTTGTTGCATGTGTATACCTGCTGTTTTGACCTAATATAAATAAAATAAAAACAAAAAGGGGCTTATTCCCACCCCCCAAAAAAACATTTCCATGCCCCTCTGACAGTCCTTCAGATTGTTCTATTCCAACAGACTTTTGTATGTCCCTACTCTTTACCAGTAACCCATATCTGCTTTATTTCCCTGTTTCCTTGGGTGTGTGCATTACCTGTGTTCCCCACACATCCCACACTCATTGTTAGCTACTGTTAGCCCTTCACCTGTGTTACTTTTTTATTTGAAATTTTATTTAGCATCTTTGTTATGTTCCTCTGGGTCTTTTTGCATATTTCTCCGAAATGTGTTTGTTTCTTCTTTTTTTCTTCTTTTTTTTTTTGCTGGTGTTTCTATTCCTTTTGCTTTCTTTCTCAGTTTTCTACAAAACTTTTTGGGGTCATTGCTGAACTGCCTTTTTTTTTCTTTTTTACATTTCCTCTAAATTTATCTGCAGGTCATCTAAGTTTTTCTGCCTGTGCTGATATCTTTAGTTTATTATTTGCAATAGTTCTCTCATAGGGAGAATGAGCTTATTCTAGAGGCCCTGCAACAACATGGCAGACAAGTGATACATCATGGATGACACGGATCTGGGATATCATTAACATCTATGTATCTTGTAATTTTGTTCAGCTACACTGCTGTGTAGTTCTGAATGACAATAAAGTTTTCTTTGACTTTGAACATGGTATATCCTGTGGGTGGTCATATCTGATCACAGGAGGTCTGCCATTATCTCTGTTCTGACATGATCCTTTGTGCTGTCAACAAACATCACTGTTATGAGAGGTAGTAAAATGCTACTGGTGATAGACTGCTTGTATCTAAGCAAAATGAACCAAACATATTCCTGACCTTTCACCATGGACTGTCATATTCCTGGGGAGGGATAAAGGTTGGTGTCCCAAGACGTTATGGTATGTACACTATTAATGTACAAGGTAGCATACTACCTGTGAGGTTCATGGACATACATTCACACATCATCTCTGTTTATATTTATTTTACATCAACTACAGCATTACACCTCAGCTGAGGGAAGACTCAGTAAAATTACATATATATACTGCTTGTTAACTACTGTTTAGGTGACACTGTAACCACTATGTGTACTAATGTTCTGTTTACCTTCATAGGGCCTTCTTGTAGTGACACAACATCACCTGTCAGGTGTGTGTCTCTCCACTATGATTGTGTTGTCTGTACTAGTTTACCTGCACCTGGATGATGTCTGCCTGCTTTCTACTGGCTTGTCGGGTGTGTGTATATTTGCAGTCCACTGCAGCATTGCAGTTCTCACCACAAGCTATGGAGTCAGAGGAGGACATATCAGGTATGTATACATGTATGTGCACTTTTACAATGCCACTATCATGTTGTTTGATGATCTAACATGGACTTTCACTGTCCTCTAGGGGCATTGCACCACCCACAGCCACCGTGCCCAGACAAGTTAATATTTCCATTCCAGTTTTGTGCCAGTAGTGAATTGTTAAGAGTTTTCTCTTATATTCTGCCTCATTCAGCCTTTTTTAGTTTATCAGACATGTTGCATAACTGCATTTGCAGCATGTCCACTTTCTGTATCCTCCACAAGTCTTTCCACTGATCCTTTGGAGAGATCTGACATTACAGTCAATGACACACATCACACTCCACTGGGGTCAAGGATGGAGGGGTCAGTCCTGTAGATCAGGTTATAGTCTCTTATGAAGGAGATAGTTTGATTTGCAGGTCTGCTGATATTGGGACATCAGATATTGGTCTTGATGATGACCTTGAGCTGCTGTCCCCATTTGAGTCTGAGAGCGGAAGTGATTGCCCACAATGGAGTGATAATGTCCAAAGGACTGCATGTGGGCATATGGCTGCTATGCATGGACATTTTCTGATCATATATGCCTGCTCTTACAAGCACAGGACAATTCCCAGCAACATCATGACAATGATCTGCATGCATGTGCTCATACTACCAATTGTGTAGCACACAAGTTGCATGCATTACACAAGGGTCAGGAATGCAGGCATGCGGAGTCATGGCAGCACTGGTTGCACAGCATGACAGTGTGGTATCTGTTGCTCACTCTGTTGAAAACCTTGTTATGTCTGTGCTAAAGCAGTGCTGTAGTACTAACCAGGTGTTACATGCATGGGGAGGTCATGGCAGCACTGACTGCACAACATGACAGTGTGGTATCTGCTGCACACTCTGTTGAAAGCCTTGTTATGACTGTGCTAGTGCAGTGCTGTAGTACTAACCAGTTGTTAGATGCATGGGAAGGTCATGGCAGCACTGACTGCACAGCATGACAGTGTGGTATCTGTTGCATGCTCTGTTGAAAGCCTTGTCATGGCTGTTCTAGAGCAGTGCTGTAGTACTAACCAGGTGTTACATGCATGGGGAGGTATGGCAGACTGACTGCACAGCATGACAGTGTGGTATCTCTTGCACACTCTGTTGAAAGCCTTGTTATGGCTGTGCTAGTGCAGTGCTGTAGTACTAATCAGGTGTTACATGCATGGGGAGGTCATGGCAGCACTGACTGCACAGCATGACAGCGTGGTATATGTTGCATGCTCTGTTGAAAGCCTTGTTATGGCTGTGCTAGAGCAGCGCTGTAGTACTAACCAGGTGTTGCATGGCTGGAGAGGTCATGGCAGCACTGACTGTACAGCATGCCAGTGTGGTATTTGTTGCTCACCTTGTTGAAAACCTTGTTATGGCAGTACTAGAGCAGTGCTGTAGTACTAACCAGGTTTTACAAGCATGGAGAGGGCATGGTAGCACTGACTGCGCAGTATGATAGTCTGGTATATGTTACACACCCTGTTGATAACCTTTTTACAGCAGTTCTGGAGCAGTGCTATAGTTATAACAGGTGTTAAATGCCTTGACATTCATGAGCAGATTACTTTCATATAGGTTCATAGGTTCATAGGTTCATACTAGGCTATCTGCCCAAGGGCATTTATAAGCCTAGCCCATAGTTATTTGGCTTTCACCACCCCTTTAGTTCGAATAAAACTATGCCTGTTATTTTGCTGTGCCTCTGTCAAGCAGTGACACTGAAGTAATCCCTGGGGTATATCTGCGATCCCCCATCCATTGGTCAAGATTCCTCTTGAACAAGGCCAGCGAGGTGCTCTGCCTCACATGTACCGGGATTTTGTTCCACAGCATAGGGAGTCTCTGGGTGATGAATCTGTCCCTCCAGCACGTTCTATTAATAACCGTGTCAAGGTTTAAGTCTCCCACCCTTGTGGTTCTGAGGGATCTAGATTTTTTGAGGTGAAGCATATTCATCAAATCAGGGTTTGACATGGCCTTATATGTCAGGCACAGGTCACCTCTGAGCAAGCGGTATGAGACTGAACAGAGCTGGAGTTCTTTCAGTCGGGCAGCATAAGACATATTTTTGAGACCCTTTATCCTTTTGGTGAGGAACTTTTGGGGCCTTTCCAGCTGCTGCAGGTGTCGGGTCAGATACATTCGAATGGGGCATTGTACTCAATCATAGGTCTAATGAGTGATGAGTACAGGGGGACGATGACCTCCCTTGATCTAGATGTGAATCCCTTCATGATCAGGTGGGCAATGTAGAAGGTTTTCCTAACTACTTTAGCAACATGAGTGTCAAACGAAGGCTACTGTCAACCTGGGTCCCCAGATCCTGAAGACTTCTTCTGTGCTCAGTGGATTGCCACCTATATGGTAGCTAGGGGTAACCTTGTTTTTCCCGAAGGGTATGACTATGCATTTCTTGGCATTTAAATTTAGGCCATGGCTCTGGCACCAGTTATCCGTTTCTGTGAGGCCCTTCTGAAGGATATCTGTGTCAGATGTGTTTTCTACTATGGCGCCCAGTTTGCAGTCATCTGCAAACTTTGTCAGCCATAACCCTCCTGTGTTTGCTTGTACTTCAGAAAAGTAGAAGCCGAACAAGAGTGGACCCAGGACCGAGCCCTGTGGGGCACCACTTGTGACAGGCTTTGAGTCTGACATGGCTCCAGCAACTCTGACCCTGTGGGTTCTGTCACTTAGCCAGTTTGCAACCCATCTTGTGATGTATGGGTTTACATTCAAGCTGATGAGTTTTTCGATGATACCTGAGTGGGGTATTGTGTCGAAGGCCTTTGCCAGGTCAAGGTAGGCTGTATGGACTGCCTTTCCCTCATCAATGGCCTTGGTGACTGTCTCGAAAAAGTCAACCAAGTTTAAAAGGCATGATCTGCCTTTGACAAAGCCAAACTGGGTTGGATCCAAAGTCTGCAAGTTCTCTATGTCTTTATTTATGAGTTCCATTATGATCCTCTCCATGGCTTTGCAGATAAGGCTTGTCAAGCTAATGGGACGGTAATTTCCAGGGTCGGTGGAGGCACCGCCCTTGTGAAGTGGGACCACAGTCGCCGTCGCCACTCCTTGGCGTATCCTGAGGTGAGGCTAAGATTAAACAGCTGTCCTAACTGCGGGTTTAATTCCTCATTGAGTTCATGGAGCACACAGCTGGGGACACCATCCGGTCCCATGGATGCTGTGTTTTTTGCTTTGGAGAGAGCAGTTCTCACCTGGGCTTTGGAGATGTTTGGGGCTACAATCCTCTGGTATAGATATCTCTCCTTTTGGGGAGGGGAGAAGTTTGCACTGAACCTGTCAGCCAGTATGTTGGCAATGTGTGTAGGTTCAGTAATCTTCACATAATTTTGAACTAATTCTGAGCATATCTGGGAGTTTCCTCCTAGGTTTCTAACATAGCTAAAGAAGGCCTTATGATTGTCTTTTGAGTCCTTGGCGATTTTTCTCTCAAAATTTGCCTTGGATGATTTTATGAGAGCTCTTAGTTTTTTACTTATAATGATCAAAGGTGTCTTACCTTTCAAGGATTTTGCTCTATCTTGTAGAAGCTTCCTCCTTTTGTTGTAGAGCTTGTTTATGGCTGGGGTCCACCAGACTGGACGCTTGCCTTTGGTACAAAGAGTCTTAGTTTTGTTTGGGATTGCCTGATCCATGCAGTCCTGTAGGTGCTGGTAGAAGGCATTTGTAAGTGATTCAGCGGTTTGAGTAATGTTTACCACTGGCTCAGGGGCCTTAAAGGAGACCACACTAGTTTTTAGAATTGTGAAGTCGGAGAGACATGACCACACATGGCCCTCAACAGTCAATATCTGGACTTCTATGTGCAAACACAAAGGCTGTTGGTTGCCATGTTCAGAACCCAGCAGTCATGTCTCAACATAAAACCCACAGTATTGCTCATACCCACACTGAGTCCCAACATGAAAATGTCACTAATTCCAGCTCAAGTTGTGCAGAACCATAGACATAGTATTTCTGGACATGGCAGGGGTAGCCAGGACCACAGTGTGAGCACTTAACATGGGCACCCTTGACTGCAATAGTGTAACACTTACAGTTACCCCATTGTGCATCCAGTTGTGTTACCTACACTGTACCAAAGATGGCCACTACCTACTCTGCTTATTAGTAGTGTATGACATGTCCAATGTTGCAGGTTTTTTCCTCATGTTTAGCTGACATGATAGACTGTCTACATGTTGTGTCATGCTAAACATATATGTCCTTGTTCTATCTGTTGTACTATATTGACAGTTGTAATGATGCACTTGCTAGCAATGCTTCTGTTTGTCCTGCTCTTCCTAGCTGACATGCACAACCCATGTATTCAACTCATCATCATACAACCTCAGAGCTAAAGGACCAGGTTTCTGCATTCAGCACTCCATTGTTGTCTGCTATTATCGCATGCACAGGTATGCTTCAGATGGCACACTGGTGTTACATGTGGCACTTTATTTTGGTACTGCCACTGCCTTCCCCTCAACACAATGTGCACCTTAATTTTCCCGTTTACCTTTGTTATATTAATTGCATAGTGCAATGGATAAATATGCCTTTCATTACATGCCTGCTTAGACACACATTCTATACATATGGTGGCTTACCAAATACTCTGTGGAGTATCCCATGGCTGATGTTTTATACCTGCCTTTGATACATTGTTGCATTGTATGTACTTGTGTATCTGAATAACTCACTGTGTTGCACCCATCTGTGCACTATACTGTTGTCTTAAGTGTTACAGGCCAGGACAGTTATGTTTCATTGCCATATGTACCTTGTTAGGTATGTAGCTCTGTTGTCACACCTTACCCTGATGTTAGTACTGCAGCAGCTGTTTTCTGCATAGCCTCATCTCCTATGGCATTACACATTTCTATAACATGTGTGTATCTCATCATGATGATAATGATGCATAATCTGACAGGCATTGTTATACACATATTTATGGCACTACATGCACACACACATTATAAGCATAATGATAGCACACCCGATAGTCAAGACTTTCTGCTGTGTGCTCCTTAGGTGTGCCATACACATATCAGTGCAGTCACTATTAACCATGCATCTCATTTACAGCAGTCCAACAGTGAATGTACCTGATGTTATTCTATACCGATCCAGATGTATTCACGCCACACACATACAAGTATGGTCACTGTTGGCAGTGTACTGTAGTGAATGTTGTTCAATACTTATCCAAATGTAGTCATTTCTTTTGTGTAACTACCTGTCTTTTCTTTAATTGTCTGCTGTGATGCTATAATGGATCAGTACTGTGTGAACATCAATGGTTTATCTCTGTACTTAAGTACTTTATCTTTTCATGTCCCAAAGTTCTTTGACAGACGTTGCCATGTCACCTGAGCTCCTGATTGCTGTGTCTGTTACCCATGCTTAGATGTTCTCACCAGTGTGTACTTCTGATCATCTTGTGACAGTCCTGAGAGCTCTATGTCAGACATCTGGGGTTCTTGGGTTAGTTCACCCACACCAAGGGCTGGCAGGCCACTGTATTTAGATATTAACAACTTGTGCAGCATAGCACACACAGTGACTATCTGTGAAGCTTTTTCTGATGTGTATTGTAGTACACCCCTAGATGTGTCCAGGCATTTGAACTGTGATTTCAGCATGCCAGACACTTGCACGTGTTGTTACATGTCAGGGTGTGCAATGCCTTATATGCATCCTCAGCTGGCATAGATGAGGTTCTGAGTGGTGTTATGAGCCAAGGTTCTAGTGGATAATTGCAGTCACATAAGTGTAGAAGAAAACACACATTTAGTCACCTGTTTACTGTTGACTGGTGGGGTTCAGATTACATTATAGCTGAGATGCTGCACGTACCAAGTAGTACCCCCTGTGGAATGTGTCAGTCTGTTAGAAAGTGGCCTTAAGCTCACTTTCCCTCCATATTGCAGCATCATGTACACACTACTGATAAGAAGGCCATGTGGCCAGAGCACTCTACATGACAATTGAGCAATAGCCACCCCTTCTAACGATGCACCATTCAGCATCTTCTGATGCTGGATGCTGAGGTTTTGATTTGCACACGGGTGCAGTCAATTGCATTGTGGACACAGTGCAGCTGGAAATGACATAGAACTGTTTCATGGCAGTCCTGCTCTTCATGAATGTTGCTGGGAAGTGGATAAATTAATCTACTTTGTGGCAAGTATCTGCTATGAGTTGTCCTAATATGTTACTAGTGGCTGTCAGGGAAACCCTACAGCATCACCTACATACCACTGAAATTTCCCAGAGGCCAAAATACCCAGAATCCAGCACACTTTTGTTTTTACTAGGCTAGGCTTCCCCTCGGACTGTGTGAGGATATGTTGGTGCACACATCCTGCACCAGCTCTGGATCTAATCTATATCTATCAAGTGTTTCCTGGTCAGACACCTGGATTAACTGTAGCCTTGCTTAGCACTGTGCTGGCAGTATTTTGGACTTTTTTGCAGATAATATAGCTTTTCAAAACCCAGCCTGCTGTAGTGCATTTACCGCAGCTTGTATTATTATTTATAATTGTTCTGTGGAATCCACAGGAATGTGGAATAATTTGTCTAAATTAGTTAAGTGAAAGTGATAGCATCTATGGCTTCCACCAAGGTGTTTTGTAAGATTGTTGGCATACTACTTTGTCACATTTTATTGTCAGTGGGTACACCTGCTGAACTTTGGAATCCAATCTTCATGTGTGGAGTCTACAGTTATCCTGCATTGAATAAATTCTTACCTCTGTTTGATATTCTGTCCATTTTGGAATTGTATCTGGAATTTCTTTAACAATGTCTTCCTTCAGTGTATTGCTCTGTGCCCAACTTTCCTCTGAAATCTGCCCCATTATTTAAAACTATTAATGCAATCAAGCCTTTAACACCTTTTCTGTGTACTTCCAGTACAGACCCATAGCTCCTTATGGTGTCCAGATGTTTCTTTTGGGTGTGGCTTTATTAACTAAGTGACTTAACAGTTAATAATAGGCAGTATTGGAAGTGCATGGAGTCATTAACAAAATGACACTAACATTGTTAATGTAAGATGTTGTGTAGTAGTGAAATGAATCACTGTTTGTCAGTTATTAGTCATACCATCATATTTATGTTCATATTTTCATAATTGAAAGCCCTGCATGTTATTGAGGGGTATGGTGTGATATGCTATAGTAGGAGACATGAGCATTTATTGTCAGTGCTCATTTATATTATACTGTACTTGAGATATTACTAGTTGTTAATTATGAAAATAAATAATATTTCCATATGTACTTAATACTTGAAAAACCGAATGACTTTCAAATCGCTGAATTGCATCTAGTGAAACCATAGATGTTATTGAAGAAATCTGTCTTTGTTATTTGGACTTGCATGTATTGAGAAATATTCCGTGTTATTTATTTTGCTAATTATACAACTGAGCATATGTTTTCATATTTCTGTATATATCTCAATAAACATGTACTCGTAGATGAATGCTTTGTTGTCATATGAAAGCTTACGTCTGCTTAACAAAAATATTCCAACATAAATGTCTAGATTGTACAGTTCCTGAAATATGACAAATTGCGAAAGTTTCACAAAAAATATTTGGGGGTTTGTCTGCATTATAATATAATATTTATGAAAAGACTATGAATGTCTTTTATGACTGTTATCAATGTAAATAATAGTTCTTACTGGTAACACTGCTGTTTCCACTGTTGTGAAAGCATTTATTGTTCACACAGTATTTACACTTGTTTATCTTATGGTTTTTAAGTTACTTTTCAGAAAAAGCTGTAGAATGGGAGGGTGTGTGTAGGCTGCTAGAGGTGTGACATTCCATACCACATAGGTGTTAATGATTTTAATACATTCATGGGGTAGTTATTAGATGTGCAGTCCAGTAGGCCATTGAGCAGCCTAACCAAATTTCACAATTGCTTCAAAGCATTGTCTGGTAAAGGGACTTGTTCGGAGCCTCACTATAGACAAAAGTAGATTGCAACAATTAAACATGTCTATAGGAAGTGACTTATTGACAGCTCAGACCTATAATCAACTGCACTAACTACCAGACAAAGGCAACCAAATTATTTTGCTACTCATTGCATTTATGTGTTACTAAATTTAGATATTGTATATCACTTTCAGGGGCTGTTGATTGCTGTAAGTTTCACCATCTCATCATCAAAAAAGGGGTCCGAATGCTACAGTTAGTGATTCTCTCATCTAACAGCACATTTACCCTTCCACTGTCGTCTCAGTTAAGCCACATTTTGCTTATGCATGCTTGGGGGGCCTACCAGGATCATGTAAAGGTAAAATATGCATACTGTTTGATGAGCAGTTGTCACTGAAGTGTTACATTTTTAAGCTCTGAGGCTTCATTATTATTATTATATAGCCTGCAACTAGCTCATACATTTTTTTATACATTTCAGTTTTAGGTAGCTGTTACTGGAGCTTTTGTGACGGTTAACATTTTGTTTACATCAACTAACGTGATAATTCATAGTTCCTGATATTAGTAGAACAACACATTTTAAAGCATTGACACTGCTTAATTGTAAACTGCTCATTTTGCGTTGCTTACATTTTGTTGTCGATTGCAAAATTCCTTCATACTGCAACTGTTAGCACAATTCCATTATTATAGATGTAGCTACTGGGTATAAAACATGCCTTAACTGCCTTTGTGATTGAAACAGGGTGCTTAAAAGGAACACATACTGAACCAACTCGTTTTGCTTTATTGCTCGCTTGTTTCATTGAAACATATTATATTGGTCAATACTGCAAATCTGTCTCAGTATACCAAGATACTCAACCGGTTTATGTGTGTTTAGTGCACTCAGTGCAATTTTCCTGTGCCTAGCAGAAAGTTCTAAACATAACTATCTATCTCACTTTTCCCATAAAGTATTTCTACACTGACAGAAAAACAAATTGAGGAAGAAACATTTTTCCCATTGTTTTACTTTCTTTGGAAATGTAATATTACTTGTAACATGCTATCAGCGTATTCACTTTTATATAATATCTGCCTCTAACCTAAATACACAATGTACAACATTCAAATTTTGTAGAATTTGGTCCTACATTTTTAAAATAATATAACTGAAGAAACTGAATTGACCACTAATCTTTTATGTGGGAGGCAGTGTTTTCAACACTCCAGCTACTGTGGGAGGTGTTCAACCTGCTACAACATGCCAGAGTAGGGGGATTTCTACTCAACTACAATGGCCTTTATCAGCAAACATCCACGATAGACAGTGATGATCTATGGAAGGGTAAGTTAATTCACGAGATGACACAATTAATTATTATCAATCTACATTCACTGAAAAATAATTCACTTATGTTCAGTAGTTGAAAAACTGTACTCCTTTTATCACATAACTGTTACAAGGTAGCAATTTTTAATCAAAGGTAATTATGGCTCCTGTATTACAACTGTTTATGAGGTGTTACAAACAGAGGTGTAATAATATTCTTGATCAACAAATGGCTGCATTTCCTCACATACTTTATTACATATGCCTCACTGTTCATACAAGTGAAATAAATTCCCTTATATGCATATGTATTGTGCTTAAATGATTGTTTGTTCATTTGCTTGTCGCAATGGACTGATCCATTAATGTCCCATTTCATCTGCTACTCAGGAAGCCAACATAAGATTAAAGTAACCCAATACAACCATAATCACCACACAAAACAAGACAGTATCTCTACTATATTATGTTGTAAACAAAACAGACTGCATCAGCATATACTACAGAATAACACAATATAAGTAATGCAACTAATCTAGCAGTCAACATGGTTAAACAAATAAATTAATAAAATGAAGTAAAGTAAATACATTAACAAACAAGTAAATAATTAGTGTCTATATTACCCGATCGAATGTTTAGGTTACCAAATACCTAAAAGTCGAACTCGAAAAATTAAAACACTGAACGGCCGATTTAACATAGGAAATTAATTCCCTCTGCCTCAAAAAAAAAATTAAACCAAAATGAAGTGGGAGGCTACACCCCACCCCACCCCCGATGTGGGGGTCTGTGCCCCCCACCCCTCTAACTAGATATACCAACTCTGAAGTCACTCTACAGTAGGGAAAGGGGCAAAATCCGCATAACGGCCATAGGAATTTTTTCCCTATGTTAAATTGCCCGTTTGCGGTTTTTTGCTTTTACTATTATCGGATCGACATTTAGGTATTCGCTAACCTAAACATTTTATCAGGTAATAGGAACCCAATAAGTACATGGGTATATTTCCAAAATATAAATATCTTTTTTAAACAGGATTTTGTGGAGATAGAGTGATATAAGGATGTGGATTCCTGATAGAAAAAAGAACTTAGAAGAGATATTTTAACCTAAATGAATCCCAACTTGCAGTCATCTGTGAACTTGGTCAGCCAGAGTTCCTCCGTGTTGGCCTGGACTTTTGAGAAGTAGATGCCAAACAGGAGAGGACCCAGGACTGATCCCTGTGGCACTCCACTTGTGACTGGTCAGCAGTATGACTTGGTGTCCGCTACTTTCACACTGTGGGTTCTATCTGTGAGCCAGTTTGCAACCCACCTAGAGATATAGGGGTTGATGCCTAGTTTGGTGAGTTTATCAATAATTCCTGAGTGGGGAATGGTATCAGAGGCCTTAACGAAGTTCGCAGATGACTGCAAACTAGGAGCCATAGTCAAGTCCCCAAATGATGTGGACATCCTACAGAAGGGCCTCACTGAGACAGATGCCTGGTGTCAGAGCCATGGCCTCAAGCTCAGTGCCAAAAAGTGCAATGTCATCCCCTTGGTAAAAACTCTGTACCCATGAACTATCACATAGGCAGCAGTCTACTTAACACAGAATGCATGATAAGAGACCTTGAGACCCAGGTGGACAGTAGTCTCTCCTTTGATAGTCACATCGCCACAGTAGTCAGGAAGTCCTTCTACGTGGCACACCTCATCATAAAAGGGTTCTCATCCAGGAAAAAAGAGGTCATTGTTCCCCTCTACTCGACACTCATTAGACCCATTATAGTGTACAAAGCCCCTTTTGGAATGTACCTCACAAGACATCTGCAGCAGCTGGAAAGGCCACAAAAGTACCTCACAAAGAGGATTACTGGCCTCAAACAAATACCCTACACTGACTGCCTCATAAAACTCCAGCTTTACTCCGTAGCATACCGCCTGGTCTGAGGTGATCTCTGCCTAACCTATAAAGCTATGTCAAACCCAGAGCTGTTGGACATGCTACACCTAAAGAAATCCCAATCCCTCCGAGCTACATGCTCTAGGGACCTAAACCTTGTCACCACAATAAACAGGGCATGCTGGAGGGATAGATTCCTGTCCCCAAGCCTTCCCAGACTCTGGAGCAGGCTATCCATCTATGTCAAGCAAAGTTCTTCATTAGCACTCTTCAAGAAAAATTTTGATGAGTGGATGGGAAATAGGAAATACACCTCAGGGATCACTTTTGCATCTCTGCTCGACAGTGGCACAGGAAAATAACTTTCTTGGGTGGCATAAGCCAGGGAACCTTGTTGATTAGGCTTACATAGGCCCTTGGTGCCATTAGCCTAGTACCTACCTATGAACCTATGAACCAGAGGTAGGCTGTATGAACTGCCTTGCCCTCATCCACAGCTCTGGTGACTTACTCAAAGAAGTCAACCAGGTTGAGCAGGCATGATCTACCTTTCACAAAACCAAATTGTGTGGGATCTAGAGTTTGGAGATTCCCTATATCCTTGTTAATTAGGTCAATGATGATGTGCTCCATAGTCTTACATATCAGATTCATTAGGCTAATGGAGCAATAATTCCCAGGGTCTGTAGTTGCTCCCCCTTTATGGAGAGGGTTGACTGTAGCAGTGCACCATTTGGTAGGCACAAAGCCTGAGGTGAGGCTGTGATTGAACAGGGCACACAGATGTGGTGCCAGTTAACTTTGCGGTTCATGTAGAACACATTCAGGGATATTGTCAGGTCCCATGGAAGCTGTATTTTTGGCCTTGGACAATGCAGCTTTAACCTGTGCTGTAGTAATGCTGGTTGCCTGGCTTTCCTCTGGTATTGTGATTGGTCCTTTAGGGGGGAGAGAGGGATAAAGTTGGCACTGAATCTGTTGGCCAGTATGTTGGTAATATCTGTTGGCTCAGTATAGGAGGTACCATTGTGCAGTAACTCAGAGAAAACTTGGGTATTGCCGGGGAGATTCTTAATATAACTATAGAAGGCTTTATGGTTGTTTTTAATGTCTGATGCAATTCTGCCGTCATAGCTGGCTTTAGAGGTTTTGATGAGGGATCTCAACATTTTGTTGAGGTTAATAAGGGAGTGTCTAAAATGTCAGTACTATGCTGCATCATGTGACCTTTGTGAATGTATATGACATGTGACATCTGTCTCTTTTTTGCAGTATGTCCTCTACCTGCTTCCTCCAGTAGCCCATCCACTGATCCTGAGATGGGATGTGATGTACCTCAGTCTAAAAGTACAGCCACATGGGCCATTGTATTGGGTTCATTGTCCAGCCTGGAAGGGGACAGATATGTGATTCATGGAGTAGCCTCTGATAGAGGAGCTAATGTAGCCTGCCATTCTGCTGATGTCATAACATTAGGTGATGAACATGTTAATGACATGGATCTGCTAATACCCATGTACAGTCTGGTAATTATGGTGACTCTTTCCCATGATGGACCAATACTGGCTGTTGGACTACACATGGAGTGTAACTGATGTACATTGATTAATATCAGAGAGTGTCCACTAACTATTACATGTGCAAGAATGTTCCCAGATATGAAATGATCATAGCAGCACTGGCTGCACAACATGACAGTGTGGTATCTGTTGCACATTCTGTTAAAAGCCTTGTTATGACTCTGCTTGAGCAGTGTTGTAGTACTAACCAGGTGTTACATGCATGGGGAGGTCATGGCAGCACTGGCTGCACAGCTTGACAGTGTGGAATCTGTTGCACGCTCTGTTGAAAGCCTTGTTATGGCAATGCCAGAACAGTGCTGTAGTACTAACCAGGTGTTACATACATGGGGAGGTCATGGCAGCACTCACTGCACAGCATGACAGTGTGGTGTCTATTGCATGCTCTGTTGAAAGCCTTGTTATGGCAATGCCAGAACAGTGCTGTAGTACTAACCAGGTGTTACATGCATAGGGAGGTCATGGCAGCAGTGACTGCATAGCATGACAGTGTGGAATTTATTGCATGCTCTGTTGAAAACCTTGTTACAGAGATGCTAGAGCATTGCCATAGTACAAAGTGGATGCTACATGCCCTGACTCATTAGAGCAGATTACCTCCAGTGAGGAGAAGCAGACCTCCTCTTATTCGACCCACACATGGCCCTTGGATATCAGTGTCTGTGCTGCAACATGCATGCACATCTGCTGAAGGTCACCCAGCTATGATCCCAGCAGTCACTTCCAGACAAACACATTGCTTTACTGCTCCTATCCACATTGCATCCCAAAATGGTAATGTCATCGCATACAACTCCTCCTTACAGCACCATGGGATTAGTGTTTCTGGATGTGGCAGGGGCAGCTGGGACCATGGGGTAAGCCATCTGTGTGGGTACCCTAGACTGCATTAAAGTAATACTGATGGAGGACCCAAAGTATCTGTCCTGTTGTGTCATGTTGCCCCTTTGGCAGTGATGACCACTGTGCTGACCACTGACCAATCAGTTTGTAGGTGTTTTTTCAAATGTCTACTGTCACAGGTTTTTTTAATCAGTTATCCAACCTAGGTGACTAGCCTCTGGTTGTAATATGCATATTTGTCATTACTATATGTTAGTACAGATACTGATAACAGTAATGTTCTATGTCACGATCTTGCTAGTTGACATATAAGACTTATCTACATGGTTATCAGCATGTTATGATATTCACCCAGCATTGATTGTTATATTATACATTTCCTTGCTGGCTGCCAATCCCACTGTATGCATACCTGTGTTACTTATGACATTTTAATATGGTACTGCACATGCCTCACCCTCAGCACTGAATGTACTTCTGTGGACAAGTTTCTATTTTTTTATCCTCATGCTAACATGTAGTTCCCTTGTTTGCCTTCCCACATCTACTCAATTACACACACAAACACACACACACACACACACACACACACACACACACACACACACACACACACACACACACATATATATATATATATATATATATATATATATATATATATATAGATAGATCTAGGACTTTCCATCAAACACATGTTTAACCGAAACGTAAACCAGTGGAATTTATTGAAAATGCAAAAAAAGAAACAACAAATTAAAAAAAAAAACAAAAACAAAAAAAAAAAAAAAAACAACCCAAAATATTAAAAAAATAAAAAGACTACTCATGTTTATGCATGGGGGCAAGCCCCCTGCACCCACCATGTGGGGGCTGTGTCCCCCACACCCTCGTACTTTAATATTCTCACTCCGAAATTGCACTACAGTGGGGAAAAAGGAATATTCCCTTATCCACACTGTACCACAATCTAAGCAATAGTTTGTTTAGTTGTACAATCTATACCACATGTTGATGTACAACTAAACCTACATGCATACATCTGTTTGTTTACTTACCTTCTGGCGAAAGTGCATTTTTGATAAAATGCACTTTCACGAATTTGAGTTCACCCATTTACGCTTCGATGAAATGTGTTTGATGGAGAGTCCTAGATATATATATATATATATATATATATATATATATATATATATATATGGTTCCACTTCATATTGTCGAATTATCATTTCATCGAATTTCAAAACATCGAGACCAAATCGTTGAAAACTCAAATCGACGAAAACTCATAACATCAAATCTTAAATCATTGAAAACTATAAAGCAACTAGAAATAACATCCCAGACACTGTTTACTACATTTATGCAGGGGGGCAAGCCCCGCTGCACCCCCATGTGGGAGGTGGAGCCCCCCACACCCCCCACGTAAATTAAATATACCACCTCCAAGGTCGCACTACAGTGGGGTAGGAAATTACCTTTTTACTATAAACGTAGTAAAAACTCTCTGGGATGTTATTTCTAGCTGCTTTATAGTTTTCAATGATTTGAGATTCGATGTTATGAGTTTATGACGATGAAATGATAATTCAACGATATGAAGTGGAACCATATATATATATATATATATATATATATATATATATATATATATATATATATATATATATATATATATATATATATACACACACACACATATACACCTATGTTTCTGTATCCCAAACACTGCTGTATATTCCATGGCTGATGTGTACTCACTGTCATAGGTTTGTGGGTTCATAGGTAAGTACTAGGCTAGCTGCCCTGCCATTTCAGGACATTTTAAGCCTTTTTGGGCTCAAATTAAAGTATCCCATTTGTTTAGAGACTGGCCTTACCCACTGATGGTCAATAATTATATATTACCCCTAATGTGAATAACTGGTATCATACCTACATTCAAGGGGGCCCACGGATGGGATAAAATAATAAAGGAGTTGCCTCTGGCCATTAGAAGTACACAGAGTACCCCTGGGGTAAATGTTCTGTTTTCCCATCCATAGATCCGAGTTGCACTTGAATAAGTATTGGGATAAACTTTGTTTTATGTGGATCAATAATCTCTTCCAGAACAGCAGTATCCTTTGTAAGATATGCCTGTCCCTCCAACTGTTCTGTTGGTGTTGCAGAAGAGGTTTAGATCCCTAGACTGAGTATTTTTGATGCCATCTGACTTGATCACTTGATGTGCAGTAAATCCATCATGGTTGATAATTATATATTACGCCTAATGTCAATAACTGTGATCATACCTTAGATAATTTGAGGGGATCCATTCTCCCTTTCAGAACTCACCATTGTATAGCACTAAAAAGACTAAATTGGTTAGACCTGCCCAGTCAACTAACAAATACACAGCTTCTTACTGTCAAGGGAAGATCATGCCTTTTGAACTTGGTCGACTTCTTCGAAACAGTCACCAAGGCCATTGATGAGGGAAAGGCAGTCCATATAGCCTACCTTGACCTTGCAAAGGCTTTCAACACAATACCCCACTCGGGTATTGTAGAAAAACTTACCAGCTTAAATGTAAACCCATATGTCACAAGATGGGTTGCAAACTGGCTTAAGGACAGAACCCACAGGGTAAGAGTTGCTGGTGCTATGTCAGACTCCAAGCCGGTCACAAGTGGTGTCCCACAGGGCTCAGTCCTTGGCCCCCTATTGTTCGGCATCCACTTCTCAGAAGTACAGGCCAACATGGGAGGACTTTGGCTGACAAAGTTTGCAGACGACTGCAAACTGGGTGCCATAGTGGAAAGTGCATCGGACACGTATATCCTTCAGAAGGGACTCACTGAAACAGATAGCTGGTGCCAGAGCCATGGCTTGAAGTTAAACGCCAAAAAATGTATAGTCATACCCTTCGGGAAAAACAAGGTAACCCCAAGCTACCATATAGGTGGCAATCCACTAAGCACAGAATAGGTTATCAGGGACCTGGGGACCCAGGTTGACAGTGGCCTTTCTTTTGACACTCACGTTGCTAAAGTGGTTAGGAAGACCTTCTACATTGCCCACCTGATCATGAAGGGATTCACATCCAGATCTAGTGAGGTCATTGTTCCCCTGTACTCTTCACTTATCAGACCAATGATCGAGTACAATGCCCCATTTGGGATGTATCTCACCCGACATCTGCAGCAATTGGAGAGACCCCAAAAGTTTCTCACCAAAAGGATAAAGGGACTCCAAAATCTGTCATATGCTGCCAGATTGAAGAAACTCCAGCTCTATTCAGTCGCATACCATCTGCTCAGAGGTGACATGTGCCTGACATACAAGGCCATGTCCAACCTGGCATTAATGGACATGCTCCACCTCAAAAAATCCAAATCCACAAAAACCACTAGAGCAAGCGACTTAAACCTTAGCACGGATATAAATAGGACGTGCTGGAGGGATAGATTTATCACTCAGAGACTCCCTATGCTGTGGAATAAAATCCCAGTCCATGTGAGGCAGAGCACGTCACTGGCTCTGTTCAAGAGAAATCTTGACCTGTGGATGGGAGATCATAGGTTTACCCCGGGAATCATCTCTGTGTCACTGCTGGACAGAGGCACAACAAACTAATGGGCACAGTATTTTTTCATATAAGGGGTGGCGTAAGCCACAAAAATTTGGGCTAGGCTTATAAATGCCTTAGAGCAGATAGCCTAGTATAAACCTATGAACCTATGAACCTATAAAATTATCCAGAATCTGTCTGCTTGCATGGTACTAAATAACATTCTACATAACTATGTTCCCAGTCACTCATTACAATCCAATGACCAAAAAATTCTGTCTGTAAACAAACTCATCGAATCTGCCTGGCATTGCCTGTAGTCTTGCCATGTTAAGGTCTGGAACTCCTTATCTGTATCCATCAGGTCAATACCCTCCCTCCCATCCTTCAAAACCCTCCCTCCCATCCTTCAATACCCTCCCTCCCATCCTTCAATACCCTCCCTCCCATCCTTCAATACCCTCCCTCCCATCCTTCAAACCCTCCCTCCCATCCTTCAATACCCTCCCTCCCATCCTTCAATACCCTCCCTCCCATCCTTCAAACCCTCCCTCCCATCCTTCAAACCCTCCCTCCCATCCTTCAAAACCACTCTGAAAGATTTTCTAGACAAAAACTGGCTCTGTAATTGCCAGTATAAACTATATCCCAAAATGTGAACAAGTACCTACTCATATCTTATACCAAATGTGTCCAGACATCTGAACCTTGCTTTCAGCATGCTAAACACACACTCAATGGTGTTTCATGTTGAGGTGTGTGCTGTGTTGTTTGGCTCCGTGGCAGGGACTGATGGGGTTCTGCATGGTGTTATTTGGCAAGGCTGCAGTGAATAAGTGCAGTCACCTATTTTAGGGGATGAGAAGGACTATTTGTTCATCTTTCTTCCCTGTTGCAATATCTGGCTACAGCTTACCATATTGCAAAGGTCATGTACTTACCCAGTAGGAGCCCCACTTGTATTTTATCATGTTGGAAGACAGACCTCAGGGCACTTTCCCTCCAGATTGTTGCATCACACACACTACTAGGGTGTGTTGCTATGATGTTATTAATGATGTAATTTACAGAGCATACCACCTGACAGATGAGTGATGAACACCCCTTTCTACTGATGTACTGTTTAGCCTCAGGTACAGCTGGGGGTTTGATTTGAACATGGGTGCAGTCTGTTGCACTGAGGGCACAGGAGAAGTTGGCAATGGCACAGAACTGTTGCATGACAGTTCTGCACTCCGTGGCTCTTGTTACACTGATATTATTGAAGTGCAATCAATTAATTAGGAAATTAACAAACCAGTCATATGGTTTGTTATAGAAGTGGATAAATACTAGGGAGGCATGTCATACAGACTAACTATACAGCCTTTTGACTTTAATGTCAATACATTAAGCAGTAATCAAAAATATAAACGATATCACTTTATCAGAGATTAAAGGTGTTCATTTTGATGATCTCTAAACCAAAATTAATCTCATCATTTGTGGATCTTTTTCAGATTCATCACACCACTCATAAGAGCTGCCATTGTTAATGTATTATCGTGTTCTAAAGCATCTTTGTCTTACATTTAACTTCATTCCCAATTATACGCCTCTTGTTAAAGCTGCAAGTGAATTTGCCAAAAAATAAAGATTAGAATGTGTTGTTTACTTTTCTTAGCTTTGCTGTCTACTCAGGTTTTCTCTGTCATCAGCCCCACAAATTATGTCATTGTAAGTGACAGGTAATGATTTACATACAGATGACAAGTATATGAGCAAGCAAAAATAGTACACTTCCTTAGAGGAACAGTTCTTTTATATATATATTGTGGCTTCATTGTTCATAGGTTCATAGGTTCATACTAGGCTATCTGCCCTAGGGCATTTATAAGCCTTGCCAGAATGTGTTTGGCTTTCGCCACCCATTTTAAATTAATTTTGCTATGCCCTTTTTCAAGGTTAGTATACTGTGCCTCTGTCTAACAGTGACACAGAAGTGATACCCGGGGTAAACCTACGATCTCCCATCCACTCATCAACATTCGTCTTGAAGAGAGTCAATGTGGGACTCTGCCTAACCTGGACTGGAATTTTATTCCAGAGTGAAGGGAGCCTCTGGGTTATGAATCTGTCCCTCCAGCATGTCCTATTTATTTCAGTGCTGAGGTTCAAGTCTCTCGAGTGCGTAGCTCGATGGGATTTGGATTTTCTGAGGTGCAGCATGTCCATTAATTCTGGGTTGGACATGGCTTTATACGTCAGGCACAGATCGCCTCTGAACAGGTGGTATGCCACTGAGTAGAGCTGGAGTTTCTTTAACCGGGCAGCATATGGCATCTGTTTGAGCCCTTTCATCCTCTTGGTGAGGTACTTTTGGGATCTTTCCAGTTGCTGCAGGTGTCTGGTAAGATACATCCCAAAAGGGGCATTGTACTCAATTATGGGCCTGATGAGGGATGAGTAAAGAGGCATGATGACCTCCCCTGATCTAGATGTGAATCCGTTCATGATTAGGTGGGCTGTATAAAATGTTTTTCTAACCACTTTGGCCACGTGGTTGTCAAATGAGAGATTGCTATCAACTTGGGTCCGCAGGTCCCTAATTACTTCTTCTGTACTTAATGGATTGCCACCTATGTGGTAATTTGTGGGCACTTTGTTTTTGCCAAAGGGGATGACTATACACTTTTTGGTGTTTAGCTTGAGGCCATGGTTCGGGCACCAGTTGTCTGTTTCTATGAGGCCCTTTTGGAGGATGCTTGTGTCGGCTGGAGAGTCGATTATGGAGCCCAGTTTGCAGTCATCTGCGAACTTGGTCAGCCACAGTCCTTCCATGTTGGCCTGTACCTCAGAGAAATATATACCGAACAAGAGAGGTCCCAGGACTGAGCCTTGTGGGACGCCACTTGTAACTGGTTTGGAGACTGACATGGCTCCAGCAATTCTAACCATGTGGGTTCTGTCCTTGAGCCAGTTTGCAACCCATCTAGTGACATTGGGGTTTATATTTAAGCTGGTGAGCTTATCTATAATGAATTCTTCCATGTTGGCCTGTACCAGGCCAGATTGTCACATTGTCACAGTATAATTTTCAGTGTAAGGTGCTCTACCTGCAGTATCTAGTAGATAACTTGCCTTTGCAGAAAGTAAGAAACTGTTGTTGATGCATTTAGAACAGAAATGAAGTCATTTTTGATTAGTTTAGGTAGTGAAACAGTGCAGGCTCTGTCATTCATGATATCTTGGTAGAGTTTTTCAGCTCCAAGAAAAAGTTCATGGAGTTCTCCTTATCAGCAAAGTAGAATGCAAAACCAAGATATTTTGTTTCTATCAAAAATGTATAGTTTTATATTGTATGCTGTAAATGGGATATGTACAACTCCAAAGCTTTGTCATTTAAAGTGGCTTCAGAATATTATCAATATACTTTAAAGTAACCAAAATCCTCTTCTATGCATCCACAAAATGTCAACATGACCTCCAAGTCTGCTTAAACAATGTCTGTGTTTATCCTTCTGTTCCTCATTTAAGAAATCCCCTGCCATGGTCTCCGAAATTATCTAGCTTCCATTTAAATAACTTTCAGCTCACATTCTATTATTTTACTCATTAGAATACGTAAACTTGACTATTCATCCCAGTGAATTTCTAAGCTAGCCACAGGATAACTTCTACTTCTCAGATCCCTCTGGAATGGACCTTTAGTTTTACTGACAGTAACAAACTCCCTCAGATATACTAATTGTGCCTTTTCCATCTTTGGACTTAATTCCTGAATTTATTGTAAAATAAGAGGGCTTCAACAAATTTCAATGTAAACTGATCTCCCATCTGTAAAAAGGGACTCTTGTAAATATTTTCTTACCTCATCTATCACTTGAACTGATGTTACACAACTTCACTACCGTAGCAATGGTGTTGTCACTGTCACATGCACATGCAAACATACCTCTTAATGCTACCTCAGGCATGTAGAAAGCTTTACAGATGTTATTACGGTCAGTGACAGACAGCATCACAAATGTGACCATCATGATCTGGTAAAAAACACAGCTATTGATAATTTTACAGAAACAAGGCAGTAAAACATGAAACTGATCTATTATACAGTCAGAGCTACATATTATAACAACAAACAATGAAAAGGTTCCTCCATCCTGATGTTGTTTATATTTCATTGAGGGTAATTATAGCTACCACTATACAATTAAGCATCAGAGAGTTTCCGTAAATCATTCCTCGAACATACAACTTGCTGACAACTTGGTAAATTGCCCTTATCTGCAAACATACTTCATACATTATAAGTTAACATACAGTAGCAACAGATATGAGCAGATTTCATCTGTATCTGTAGTTCACCAGGGTTGGTTTGTTTGTAGTCATACAATTGCATGATGGGAAAAATCTCCTTGTTAGAGAAGGACATGTACCACATGCATGCATACTGGAGAAGTCTATCCCCATCCTTTATGTAACAGATTATAGTGCAGAGATTTTCACATAACATACACATGAAAATATGTTGTAGTGGTTTTACACAGTATAAAATGAACATAAGTATGTAATAATAACACTGTGTTCCACCACAGCCATGCAAGCAGGTGATTACCTTTGGGAGTTCGATATTAGACAGCTATATTCTAGAGAATGCTGACGTCTGTGCAGTCACTGAGATATGGTTTAAAGCTTCAGAGACCACACCGGCAGTGAAAGACTAAAATGTCTTTCACACATTATCCACAACTGTGGTTGCAATAAAAGCAGTTTTAATACACAAAACGTTAAGCGCTTTCACTCACTGACCATGAGCTTCTTCAGAACGTTCAGACAGCTGATAGAGAATGTTTAAATATTCATTGTTGGCGCCAAAAAACTAATCAGCTTCTTAAAGCTGAAATATCTATACAAACGTTTTTTCTACTCATTCCTATTACATAACTACTAATCTAAAAACAGCTCTAATATATTATAAAAAGTAAAATATAAAAATATAAAAATATACACAACAATAACATTGTACAAAATATTATTATTACAAAACTGAATAAAATATACATAAGTATGTGTACTGTCAATACCCTATTTCTAATAAGGGTTTGACAGGTATGTGCTCATTTAATCCTCGTGGAGTCGCTGCATCAGTTAGCAACTGACACCATACCTCTTTGTAAGCTAATACATTTTTAATGCTACCTCCCCTAGGATTTGTAACCACATTCTCAAGGATGGCAAATTTAAAATATGCTTTTCACCTTGACTATCTATATGTTTAAACAGGGCGTTGTTTTGATCTTTAGTTCTAATACTATATAAGTGAGAATACATTCGCTTTCTAAAATTTCTCTCAGTTTTTTCAATATAGTATGCTGAACAGGCCATACATTTAGCTAAGTATATGACCATTTTAGAATTACAGTTGCCCTGTTTAAAACATATTTTCGTCCTATTGATGTTATTTAAAGTGACACCTGTGTCTTCCCAGATGGCAAAGCACTAGTTGTATGCACCACATGTTGATGTATGGATAACTCTTTCTGTCTTTTTTACTACCAGGCCCCTTTCTAAAAGTGTTTGTAAATTACTCCCCATCTTATTGACAAATGTCGGTTTGGGGCCTAAAATATCCAACTTCTCCTGGTCTGTCAGCATTACATGCCAGTTTCTACTAAGGATTTCCTTAATTTGATTAGTAAATGAACCATATTCAACAATACAAGCTCTATTATATACTTTGTTATTTTTTACTTTTCCTGTGTCACTGTTTCTTTGTTCATCAATATGTTTAGCTCCTAATAAAGGGGTGTATTTTTTCCCCATTCGCTAATTACATATTCCGTGACTTCTTTCATAATTTGAATATCATATCCTCTTTCCTTAAATAGATCAGAGATGTATCTTACTTCATCTATCATATCCCCATAATTAGACGTCATTCTCATTGCTCTAATGCTTTGCCCCTTAAAGATGTTATACATTAATTTTCTAGGGTGATTACTGCTGTATTCAACACATGAATTAGAGAACGTATTTTTTTCTATGAATCCTTGACTTGAAACCCATACTATCATTGTTTATGTAAGTATCCAAATATGCCACACCTGTAACACTACTCTCAGATGTAAATTTCAGAAATTCACTACTTCCATTTAGATATTGCATAAAGGTGTTGAAGGAATTCTGATCACCTTCCCATAGAATATAGATGTCGTCTAAGAATCGAGAATAATATTTAATATTGCAATAAAATTTACTCTTAAATACTTTCTCTTCTTCCCAGTCAAGCATGACAAGATTTGCAAAAATGGGGGCACGTGCTGCCCCCATAGCAGCACATTTTGTTTGTCTAAAAAGTTCCCCTTCATTGTATATATAATTGTGGTCCAGTACTATGGAGATAAGTTCTATTATCAAACATATTCTATCCCACTCAAGAGAAATGTGTTTTCTAATACTGTTGGCAAAGGCCTCCATTCCTTTATCCCTAGGAATGCATGAGAATAAATTAATCACATCAATAGATGTAAATAAAAGATAATTTTTCCTTATGTCAACTGGGTAATTCATTAAAAATTCCCAGGAATCCATTACCATATGGGTGATGTTACCATAGATATGTTTAAGCATAGAATCCACTGCCACTCCTAAGGGAAATGTCTTTGATTTACTTCCAGAAATTATTGGTCTAAACGGTGGATTATTTATATCTTTATGGACTTTAGGTATAACCACTAGGGTTGCCAATATAGAATGTTCTACTTTTAAGAAATTATATAAGTCCTCAGATATCCGTCTAGCCAATAAAAATTCTTCAATATGTAGATCTATCCTTCTGTATGCAACGTTAACCTCATTCAAAGATACTATTTCATAATTTCCTGAACCGTGAAGGATGTCACGCATTTTAATACTGTATTCTAAAGTGTCATAAATCACAATGCCTCCACCCTAATCAGGTTTCATCACCCATATACAATTATTTGTTCTGAGCTTTTTCAGAACATCTGCTTCTTCCATAGTTAAGTTGTGTTTTAATTTTCTCTTAGTACTTCGATTGTTAAACTGATAAATCTGCTGTGTTACCAGCCTATCGTATAACTGCACGTTGGGATTCATAACTGGCATGAAACTACTTTTCTTTTTCAAAATGTTGTTGTTCACCATGTCATGTTCTCCCCGTCCTTGAACATCAATGCTAAATTTAGTTTCCTAATGAATAGTTTGATCTCTCTCAAACAATCCACTAATCGAAACCGGGTTGTGGGAATACATTTAATTCTCTTACACAATAGGCTAAAGTGCGTTTTGTCTAAACATATTTGTGTGTAATTAAAAAAATTTAAAGTGTTTATAACTAGAAATGACACCTTCAGTAACAATTTTTGGATCATTTACTGAGACCTCTGTGCAGTAGTTTGTAATCCCTGTTAAGTTCTCACTTCCCATTCATTCTGATGTCGAAAATCTTTCTTTTTCCATTTCCCTCCCCTTCTCCAACTGGATTGGTTGCCAGTCTTGTACTCCTGATGAAAATTTTCAAACTTGTTCTTCCCTAAATGTTTTATGTAATATTGAGAACTTTTAGCATAATGAGTACCTATGTGTGGATCTACCAACTGTTGTTCCCCCCCCCCATGATACACCTGGATGAATACACCATCTCTGGAGCTCGCTCACCAAACACATGGATAAACTGAGCGAACTTCATTCAGAAGTTTCTACTCTTAGAGGCGAAGTCAGTAAGCTCCTCAGCTTGTTAACCAACATGGGGATTTTCAAGGGAGAATTGTTAGATAGTGACATGGTTAATGGAGTAGCCGGTCACAACAACTCCGAATGCAGCTGTAGTGAAATAAAGACCTTAGGAAATGGATTTATTGATGGAATTGAACACGTACAGAGGCGGACAGCACCTAAGGAAAGTTTGGTTATTGTTACTTCCTCACTGGAGATACCTAACGGACAGCAACAGAGGCACCATCACACAGAAGGTATTGACTTGCCTGCTTTACCTATACGAGAGGAACTGAGTAGTAGCAGGCTTGCAGCTATGGATTTCACTTTTGATTTTTCATTTGGCAGCCTCACAGAGGAGACCAAATGGACAGGCACCAAACCGAAATACAGTCAACAACTGCGGACATATTCTCCAAACACTAATGCTCTCGGCATTAGTGATAAAGGTACTGTTCCTTCTAACATTAACAAAGATCAAATGAAGAATGCAAATGTTCAAGAAAGGAAGAAAGATTCTTGCTTAAAACATTTTTTGACACACATTATGCTTTTGACAAACGTGGTGAAGTTAAAACTAGTGAACAATTTAATCCTAACAAATTGAAAAGAACTTTGAAGGATTTGATATATATGTTTGGGAAAAGGTTGAATGCTATAAATGTTATTAAGCTTGATAATGCTTACTTGTCTCATTGTATTAATATTAATATAGTACCTGTGGGTTTATGCTTTTACAAGGCACCTATGGGAACTGAAATAATGAGAGAAGTAAAAACTGAATTTAACAAATTATTTGATTCATTTGGAGTACAATATATGAAAATGTTAGATAAGTATAATGATGAAAAATTATGTAAAATAATGAATGAGGTTGAACAGTTAAATGAGGTCATTCTTAATGACTTAATGTATGAGAAATGGGAGAAGTTATATTTTAAACAATTTGAGTTAGCAGAATCCAAATCCAAAAAAAATATGACAGAAAAAGTAAGAAAATTACAAGGGACACTGAGCAGTATACTAAAGGCCAGGTGTATCATTGGGGGGGGGGGCAACAGTTGGTAGATCAACACGTAGGTACTCATTATGCTAAAAGTTCTCAATATCACATAAAACATTTAGGGAAGAACAAGTTTGAAAATTTTCATCGGAGTACAAGACTGGCAATCATTCCAGTTGGAGAAGGGGAGGGAAATGGAAAAAGAAAGATTTTCGACATCAGAACGAATGGGAAGTGAGAACTTAACAGGGATTACAAACTACTGCACAGAGGTCTCAGTAAATGATCCTAAAATTGTTACTGAAGGTGTCATTTCTAGTTATAAACACTTTAATTTTTTTTAATTACACACAAATATGTTTGGACAAAGCGCACTTTAGCCTATTGTCTAAGGGAATGAAATTTATTCCCACAACCCAGTTTCGATTAGTGGATTGTTTGAGAGAGATCAAACTATTCATTAGGAAACTAAATTTAGCATTGATGTTCAAGGACGGGGAGAACATGACATGGTGAACAACAACATTTTGAAAAAGAAAAGTAGTTTCATGCCAGTTATGAATCCCAACGTGCAATTATACGATAGGCTGGTAACACAGCAGATTTATCAGTTTAACAATCGAAGTACTAAGAGAAAATTAAACCACAACTTAACTGTGGAAGAAGCAGATGTTCTGAAAAAGCTCAGAACAAATAATTGTATATGGGTGATGAAACCTGATTAGGGTGGAGGCATTGTGATTTATGACACTTTAGAATACAGTATTAAAATGCGTGACATCCTTCACGGTTCAGGAAATTATGAAATAGTATCTTTGAATGAGGTTAACATTGCATACAGAAGGATAGATCTACATATTGAAGAATTTTTATTGGCTAGATGGATATCTGAGGACTTATATAATTTCTTAAAAGTAGAACATCCTATATTGGCAACCCTAGTGGGTATACCTAAAGTCCATAAAGATATAAATAATCCACCATTTAGACCAATAATTTCTGGAAGTAAGTCGAAGACATTTCCCTTAGGAGTGGCAGTGGATTCTATGCTTAAACATATCTATGGTAACATCACCCATATGGTAAAGGATTCCTGGGAATTTTTAATGAATTACCCAGATGGCATAAGGAAAAATTATCTTTTATTTACATCTATTGATGTGATTCATTTATTCTCATGCATTCCTAGGAATGAAGGAATGGAGGCCTTTACCAACAGTATTAGAAAATACAGTTATCTTGAATGGGATAGAATATGTTTGATAATAGAACTTATGTCCAGAGTACTGGACCACAATTATATATACTATGAAGGGGAACTTTTTAGACAAACAAAAGGTGTTGCTATGGGGGCAGCACGTGCCCCCATTTTTGCAAATCTTGTCATGCTTGACTGGGAAGAAGAGAAAGTATTTAAGAGTAAATTTTATTGCAATATTAAATACTATTCTTGATTCTTAGATGACATCTATATTCTATGGGAAGGTGATCAGAATTCCTTCAACACCTTTATGGAATATTTAAATGGAAATAGTGAATTTTTGAAATTTACATCTGAGAGTAGTGTTACAGGTGTGGCATATTTGGATACTTACATAACCAATGATAGAACGGGTTTCAAGTCAAGGATTCATAGAATAAATACGTTCTCTAATTCATATGTTGAATACAACAGTAATCACCCTAGAAAATTAATGTATAACATCTTTAAGGGGCAAAGCATCAGAGCAATGAGAATGACATCTAATTATGGGGATATGATAGATGAAGTAAGATACATCTCTGATCTATTTAAGGAAAGAGGATATGATATTCAAATGATGAAAGAAGTCATGGAATATGTAATTAGCGAATGGGGAAAAAATACACCCCTTTATTAGGAGCTAAGCATATTGATGAACAAAGAAACAGTGACACAGGAAAAGTAAAAAATAACAAAGTATATAATAGAGCTTGTATTGTTGAATATGGTCCATTTACTAATCAAATTAAGGAAATCCTTAGTAGAAACTGGTATCTAATGCTGACAGACCAGGAGAAGTTGGATATTTTAGGCCCCAGACCGACCTTTTGTCAATAAGGTGGGGAGTCATTTAAAAACACTTTTAGAAAGGGGCCTGGTAGTAAAAAAGACAGAGAGAGTTATCCATATATCAAGATGTGGTGCATGCAACCAGTGCTTTGCCATCTGGGAAGACACAGGTGTGACTTTAAATAACATCAATAGGACGAAAATATGTTTTAAACAGGACAACTGTAATTCTAAAATGGTCATATACTTAGCTAAATGTATGGCCTGTTCAGCATACTATACTGGAAAAACTGAGAGAAATTTTAGAAAGCGAATATATTCTCACTTATATAGTATTAGAACTAAAGATCAAAACAATGCCCTGTTTAAACATATAGATAGTCAAGTTGAAAAGCATAATTTTAAATTTGCCATCCTTGAGAATGTGGTTACAAATCCTAGGGGAGGTAGCATTAAAAATGTATTAGCTTACAAAGAGGTATGGTGGCAGTTGCTGACTGATGCAGCGACCACCAGGATTAAATAAGCACATACCTGTCAAACCCTTATTAGGAATAGGGTATTGACAGTACACATACTTATGTATATTTTATTCAGTTCTGTAATAATAATATATTGTACAATGTTATTCTAGTATATATTTTTATATTTTACTTTTTATAATGTATTAGAGTTGTTTTAGATTAGTAGTTATGTAATAGGAATGAGTAGAAAAAACTTTTGTATAGATATTTCAGCTTTAAGAAGCTGATTAGTTTTTTGGCGCCAACAATGAATATTTAAACATTCTCTATCAGCTGTTTGAATGTTCTGAAGAAGCTCACGGTCAGTGAGTGAAAGCGCTTAACGTTTTGTGTATTAAAACTGCTTTTATTGCAACCACAGTTGCGGTAGTGGTTTTTTTAACCCATGTGAAAGAATTTCAGCTGATTGTAGTGGTGTGGATAAAAGATCTTTGTGGTGTTCTACATCGCTGTGGCAGATTATTTCTTGGTAACTGAATGCTTTATTCAGTTGTACTTCCACACATTAGACCAATTGTTCAATTGCTACTAAGAAAGGGACTAAAGTGGAGAAGTCTCACTTATTATTTATTTATTTATTTTATTTATTTGCAGTTGGTTTACCAAGACAGTCCATTGGGCCAAAGTGAACCCGTTTTCAATGGAGTCCTGGGGAGAAAAGCTCCATAAACAATCAAGGTTACAAAATGATGTAGATAAAAGTTTACATGTGTTATAATATAGCGCAGACCGAAGACAATTAATCTCACTTTCCATCAAAAATAAATATACCTCAATTCTGGTCCAATGGTACGATGCTCTTGAGCTTCTCCATGTTCAAATCAACAAAGGCAAAATCTCGTACCACTTCCGTGCAAGCTATAGTTTCCCCTCTACTACTAAAGAAACTCATAATACATACTTAAGTTTACTGGAAACACTCACCATCCAATCCACTACCATATTCATGGGTGATTTTAATTACCTCGCTATTAACTGAGAAGCATATATGTCATCAAACAAGCAGGCACAAAGATTCCAAGATTCTGTAAATACAAACACATCCAGGGGCACAAATATACTGGATCTGGCCATCATTAATATGAGAGAGAGAGCTGCACACCCCCCCAGTGTAATGTCTTCTTTAGTAAGGTCAGACCACAAAACTGTCTCCTTTGAAGTAATAATAAAGCACAGAACCCCAGTTAACATTGTAATGTTTGGGAACTAATCTAAGGCTAACTTTCTACTATTAAGTGATAAAATGGCAAAATTGCAAACCTCCATAAACCCTGAGAATACTGCTGCCTATGTGGATCTGCTCACAGAAACTCTCTATTAACACATTAATCGTTACATAGAAAAAGCTGTACACACCAGGAATAAATACAGAACTAACTCAAAAGGAAAGAAAAAAACAAGCCAACATGTTGGAATCACAACATTAGTAGCTGTACAACAGAAGGAAGAAAATTGTGACAAGAACTATGAGGTGTAGCAGTAAAAAGCACTCTCATCAAACTCAACAAAAACCCAGAGGACAAATCTTCTTCTTTCAGCTGCTCCCATTAGGGGTCGCCACAGCAGATCAACTGTTTCCATTTCTTCCTGTCCTCTGCATCTTGCTCTGTCACACCAACCACCTGCATGCCCTCTCTCACCACATCCATAAACCTCATCTTAGGCCTTCCTCTTTTCCTGTTACCTGGTAGCTTCATCCTTAGCATCTTTTTCCCAATATACTCTGCCTCCCTCCTCAGCACATGTCCAAACCAATGTAATCGTGCCTCTCAGGCTTTGTCTCCAAACCTTCCAACCTGGGCTGACCCTCTAATATACTTATTCCTAATTCTGTCCATCCTTGTCACACCCAGTGCAAATCTTAACATCTTCAACTCTGCTATGTCAAGCTCTGACTCCTGCCTTTTTCTCAGTGCCACTGTCTCCAACCCATATAACATAGCTGGTCTCACTACCCTCTTGTAGACCTTCCCTTTCACTCTTACTGGTACTCGTCTGTCACAAATCACTCCTGACACTCTTCTCCACCAACTCCACCCTGCCTGTACTCTCTTCTTCACCTCTCTTCCACACTCACCATTACTCTGAACTGTTGATCCCAAGTACTTAAACTCATTCACCTTCGCCACCTCTACTTCCTGCATCCTCACCATTCCGCTATCCTCCCTCTCATTCACACACATATATTCTGTCTTTGTCCTGCTGACCTTCATTCCTCTTCTCTCTAGAGCATATCGCCATCTCTCCAGGGTCTCCTCCACCTGTTCTCTACTCTCACTACAGATCACAATGTCATCTTCAAATATCATAGTCCACGGGGACTCCTGTCTGATCTCGTCTGTCAACCTGTCCATCACCATTGCAAATAAGAAAGGGCTCAGAGCTGATCATTGATGTAATCCCACCTCCACCTTAAACACATCCGTCACTCCCATCGCAGACCTCAACACTGTCACACTACCCTCATATATATCCTGTATCACTCTTACATACTTTTCTGACAATCCAGACTTCCTCATACAATACCACAACTCCTCTCTAGGCACCCTGTCATATGCTTTCTCTAAATACACAAAGACACAATGCAACTCAGAGGACAAATAAAGCTTGCAAAAGCCAAATTTGAGATAAATGTGGCCATCCAGTTCAAGCACAACCACAAGGCATTCTTTAGCTATGTCTGCAACCTCAAAGGCAGTACATAATTGTGTGCAGAGCTCATTGTAAATGGAACCACGTATACTGAGCCAGAAGATATAACAAACCAAATGGAAGACAAATTCATGTCTAACTTTACCTCTCTCTCTCTCTCTCTCTCTCTCTCTCTCTCCCCGAACCTCCCCTCATGAAATTACATCAAATATAATTCCCCCTACTATCATTATGTAACAGGTCCTTGATGCTCTCTCTATGGCCAAGAACACTGTATCAGTGGGCCCAGACAATATCCCAGGATGCCTTCTAAATAGTATGAAACATGACCTATCAGGCCCTCTGAAATCTCTAAAAGCCAGGGTACCATTTGGCTATGCTTATATAGGCCCTAGGGCCAATAGCCGAGTATCTACCTATGAACCTATGAACCTATTTAACTGTAGCCTCCAAGCAAGCTTTGTACCTCAGAAATTGAGAACATCAGCAGTTATCCCACTGTACAAAGGTGGGCCATCTACAGATCCTGGAAACTACAGACCTATAAGTCTCACTAGTGTCATATGTAAAGCCATGGAAAAATTATCATGAAAATGACCAGTGATGCCATAGGAGTCTTCCATACACTGGACCCAACCCAATCTGGTTTCTTCATACCTTCTCAACCTGGTGAAATTTTTTGAGAAGACCACCAAAGCCATGGATAAGAACAAAATGATTCATGCTGCCTACTCTGACCTGGTCAAGGCTTTTGACACAATACCCCACTCAGGCATTGTTGATAAACTCAAGAGGTTAGGGATAAACTGTTATGTCACCCAGTGGTTTTCCAGCTGCCTCACAGATAGGACCAGGAAGTTAGAATTGGGGAAACCACTCTACAAAGAGGCCAGTTACAAGCAGAGTCCCACAGGGATCAGTCCAGAGACAGCAGTTTTTGGCATTTACTTCTCTGAAGTCAAGGTTCTCTGGCTGACAAAATTTGCAGCAGATTGCAGAATAGGAGCAGTTATGGAACCCCACAGATTAATAGCTTTAAATTAAGACACAGAGCAAACTCAACATGAAACTGCACTATGCTAAATATAGTTCAATGTATTTTGAATGTAGATTAAATGTCCTTCACTGGATGGAAAATGTAGTTCAAATGCTTTGTTTTCAAGCATCCAAGCTTTGAGTAGTCCTAATTCTTATTTCAGGACTCATTTACCACTGTGCAAGATTTCCTTTTTTTGGAGGTATGTCCATGTTTTCAGACTTGATTTACTCCATCACTCAGTTTTCTGAATTGCCCTCATTACATGTGATTTGTGAAGGTAGGACATAGAAAAAAACATACTACATGACTAGTGACAGCAATATTTTAATAAAAGAGGGCACACATTTTACATCTCCCTTTTTCGGGAGCAAAAATAAATTACCTTATTTGGTAGAATTCTACAATGCTGTTTGTTAGAGTCTGCAGCTTTTACACTGTCTCTTTGATAATGTGCTTATATTTCTGTCATTTTGCCACTCTCTCCCAGGGATTTAGCAAACTTCCATGCTGGAATAGCTTATTCCTTCATGGAAGGGACCATTCCCATGCAGCAAGGCAGTACACCATGTACATGTATGAAGACACGCTACTGTGCTCTAAAATGTACACGGTTCTGTGTGTGAGTGCAGGGGGTATGTCTGAGAGCAGTGCTCTCACAATACACATGTTCCCTGCACTCCATAATTGCTGTACGGCAATGTAATGGTGGCGAGAGTGACTGCGGAATACCTCTCAACCCCTTACAGTAAGAAATCTGGAGAAAGCAAATATAAGTCTGGCTCATACAGACTTAGTTGATAGAATAGGTTATGCATTAGCATGAATGTGCTGAAGGGTATGAAGACTAAAACACAAATGTCTGCCAGTATTTTCAAACTGCAATCTTTAATGATTTCCCACTAATCCTCCCGAAAGCCACAATTCTATGAAAAATGGACCAAAAATATAAGGCAAATATCTGAGCAGTGTGTGACAATCTGTACAGTTGAGAGGTATGGCGGACACTGTTGGTGTCAGTGGAGCATATCTCAAATGCAAAGCCTTCCATGTCATCACCATTGTAAAAATAACAGCTGCCCACAGATAATGTTGCAGAAATCAATGTGCATACCCCTACAGTACAAAAATAAAACACAGGAGTTTAAATTTTTTTTCAGTCCCCAATAAAGTTTAAGTGTAGCTGAGTGGGTTTACGCATTGCGCAGCTCTACTCAGCCTAGCTTACACGTCATAAGGAGCTAAATAAGTATATACTCCAAAACATAGCAATACAGAAATAGCAACATGGTTAGAGTGTTTGCCTTGTAAATAGTCGTCCCTAGTTTGATCCCCAGTAAAGCCAATTAGCATTTTACATGTGAAAACAGTACATAATTAATTTTTTTAACAATTAGGTAACACATATTTGTTAACCAGAGTAGTGTAGTAGGTCCAGATGTGATGGGCTAGTGTAATAAAGTTGTGAAACCCCCATATAAACACAGGTGCCCCATACAGTATAGCCACACAAGAATAAATGTAATTGCAACACATTGGGGGGTGTCAGAGAAGGTAAAGAAATTTATAATATGTCAGGAATGATGAATTAATCCCATACATGTGGTAGTCCATAAAATAAAACATAAGCAATGCTAAGCATTGTACAGCTATGCTGACCGGGTGTAATCATTGTGTAAATATGAATGCAAAGCAATGAGTAGCCCAGCTAAGTGGATTTGCCCATTGGTAAGTAGTGGCGAACCTGCCCATTTAAGCACTGCCAACCTTAGCTAAGCAGGTTTGCCCATAACTTAGCTTAGCTCAGCATATTCAAAACCATTCAATCACAGCAAAGGGTGTGAAACTGGCCATATTTAAACCTTGAAGGCAGGAATACAGCTAATAACTGCTTGTAGCTCCCCATTGTAGGCAGTATGGCAGGTGTTAGAGCGGGCATTTGCAGTGGAATACAGGAGTCCAAAGTCAGGGCAGGACTCCCTGTTAAAAAACATGTCATGACACTACTGCAGGACCAATACCAGGACTCCCACTATAAAGTGGTGGCCTGGGAAAGTCTTGCCCGTGACCTCACCAGTGCCACTGGAAACCCTCAAACTGGTGAGCAGGTCTGGCACCACCATGCAGACTTGAAGCGGAGGAAGAGGGGGCTCTTGGACCACTGTGTCCAAGAAGCACAGCAGAGGGGGTGATGTCTCTGGCATGTGTAAGTGTTCATATCAACAACTGTTTACCAAAGTCCAGCCTGTGTATGTGATGGATTGGTATGCATAAATGTTTCTCTATCTTAATTACAGCTCCAGCTGAGCAGGCTGTGAACCAGGAAGCCCATGCCAGCAGGTTGCAAAGGCTGCATCACGAGGCTGGTGAGTAACAATCTAGTTTGTAGTATTCATGCCAAATACATATAAAGGAGTAGAATGTCACCTTGCAGTATTAAAAATGAGTATGGTTTGTACTGAATAAAGCAGACAATATTACAGTGATAAACACAACCACAAAATAAAATATTACAGTAATAGTCTTATATAGATTATATATAAATAAAACTGTAATTGCCTGTCAATATAATTCAAAACCCTGGACTGGTTGTGTTTAGTCTGGTATGGTATGATTTGAAATGTGTACAGGTTATGCATAGCAACTATAGCTCTGAAAGCATTAAACAATCAAGTCTCATCTGACAAAGTTAGTGCCTCTATAAAACATGAGATTAACTGATATTAAAAATGTCATGCATCAAGATCTGATATCTAAATAGTAATGCTATGTTAACCACTGTTTTCCACACTGTGCTATGTCAAAAGGTATGTATAGGAATGTATGTATAAGAATGTTGTATTTATCAGGCTGTGGATGGTAATTCATTACTGAAACTAAGAAGAAATTCCTTAAGATTCCAAGAGCAGGATAAGTTATTTCTTACACTTATTTCATTGAATTGCATTTCTGTAACACTTATAATTGTGCTATACAGTTAATCTACTACATTTTGCACTTATAAAGCTTTTTACTGTTTCACTGCATTTATGTACTATTTTATACTGTTTTAACTGTATTTTTCATTGTTAGATGCTGTTTCATTACTCTAATTGCATGTTTACTGAATTACTTAACTGTAAACTGCTTTGTCATACTGAGAGTTGTATTTTCTGTTTGTGAGTGCTCTAGCTGTGCTTTTCTGTACATTTTTGATTTTTTGAGGTTTCTGTGTTCTAGTCCAGTCTGTTTGCAGTTAAAAGCATTCTCTAGAGTCTGCTTGCTCCTTGATCTGTTTAAAACTGTCATTTAGTGGCTACATCTAGGAGTTGTAATAGTGTGCATTTCTATAATTGCATTTTTATTTAATTACTAAATTGTAAACTGCTTTTTCATACTGTGACTTGTATTTTCTCTTTGTGAGTGCTCTTTCTATACATTTAAAGTGAGGTTTCTGTGTTCTGCTCAGGTGGCATAATCTTGATAGAGGCCTGCTGTTGTCCAGGCCTGGTAGTTTTGTTTGTTGAGTTTCCTGCGTTTCTGGCAGCCATGTTCTGCTGATAGTCTGTCTTTATTATTATTGAGAGTAACAGGGTTTCCTGCCCTTCTGTAGTACTAGTGATTGGTTAATAGTAGGGGCTGATGGGACTGAGTAGTAATTTGATCTTCTAACTCTTCCATCCTTACTGGTATATAAACCCTGTGCCTGGAAAAGGTTGTGCTTGTATTTCTCAGGCTGTGGATAGTAATTCATTACTGAAACTAAGCAGAAATTCCTTAAGATTCCAAGAGCAGGATAAGTTATTTCTTACACTTATTTCATTGAATTGCATTTCTGTAACACTTATAATTGTGTTGTACAGTTAATCTACTAGATGTTGCACTGTTATAAAGCCTTTTTACTGTTTCACTGCATTTATGTACTGTTTTATACTGTTTTAACTGTATTTTTCATTGCTAGATACTGTTTCATTACACCAATTGCATGTTTACTGAATTACTTAACTGTAAATTGCTTTTTCATACCGAGAGTTGAATTTTCTGTTTGTGAGTGCTCTATCCATGCTTTTCTGTGCATTTTTTATTTTATTTTTTTGAGGTTTCCGTGTTCTAGTCTAGTCTGTTTGTAGTTAAAAGCATTCTCTAGATTCTGCTTGCTCCTTGATCTGTTTAAAACTTTCATTTAGTGGCTACAGCTAATAGCTGTAACAGTTTTATTCCCCCCCTCCCTATTGTTGTGGTGTTCTTATACTTGGTGGCTTTGCAGTTGCCCATCCATACTATATATTTGATCTGGGACACTCCTCCCAGTCTAGTGTCATTAGTCTATTTAATCTAATAGAGAGAACATCTGTGAAGGCCAACCCACTCAGATTCTTAACCTTGAATTAAATTCTGTTCCATCTTTCTCCATTTCCACTTTACTGAAAAAAAGAATTCTAAGCTTGTTTCCCCCCTTTTCTGTAACAAGTCTAGTCCAGATACAGATTTGCTGTATCCAGGACAGTTTGTAAGCTCCTGAGCACCCCCCCCCCTGCTTAACTGGGATTAAACTATTCCCGGCACCATAAAGTGTGCTCTTCAAATTTTCCCTTACAAGTAGCCAACTTTTTAGTTTTAGCACTCAAATCTGTTTTTTTGTGCTCAGCACTTGTTCAGAACTTGTTGTAAGCACTACATAAGCTACAAATTAGTACAGCAATCAACTTTCCTCACTTGTCTAGAGGAAAATATTTTTTAGTACTTAATAAATAAGCACCTATCCAGGCATGTCTAAAGGTCAGCTCCTGGTATTTTCTCCTGTCTACCTGATGAATCTGGGCATCTTGGGGCAATACAGCAATTGCCTCATGTACACAGACAACCCTCTCCTCCTACCACCCAACACTATAACCTGTGAGAGATGCACTTATATAGCCAAACTGGAAGCAAAGCTCTCGTCACCTAAGACTGGGCTAGACAGTCAAGAGGGGAAGGTAAACACTTGCACCTCACCACACTCATCATATAGTCCCTTAAAACCTACACCACCAAAACACACACATAGAAGCACAAAACACATGCCTACACTCATGGAGGCTCTCAATAAAGTTATGTTCAAACAACCAAGACCTCCAAAGCAGAAATGCAACCAACCTATACCCCCCAACACAACCCAAATGACACATAGCCCACAAACTCAGTATGCCACATAACTACAGCCCATAAGGCATAACGTACCAAGCACTCTAGTGATAGGTGACTCTATAGTCAGGCACACTGATGTTCCACTCACCAGCCTAAAATAGGAGAAAGTTAATGTCAGCTGCCTGTCAGGTGCCAGGATCCACCACATAATGCATGCACTCAGGTCGCTCCACAACAAGTACAAATATTACTCTGTCATTGTCCATGTTGGAGTGAATGACCTGAGATGTACCTCCCAGGATTACATGAAAAGAGACATGGAGGAGCTCTCTGATCTTGAAGCCCAGGCAGATATGACCCTAGCCCTGAGTAGCATCCTGCCATCACCCAGAATGATACCACAGTACAAAGACAAAATGATTGACTTCAACAATTGGCTAAACTTCTGGTGTCATTTTAAGGGAATCCAGTATCTGTCTCCCTGGGATGACATGATCGACAGACCATGATGCTTTGCCAGGGATGGCCTGCACCTGTCACCCTTGGGATTCCAGATACCAGCAAAGGCTCTTGCCATCCCTATAGTGCCCTTTTTAGGCAA
>NC_056749.1:795374122-795376622 GCF_019279795.1 Protopterus annectens | reverse complement strand
ACATAGTAAAGACAACCACAAGGTCTCATACAGTTATGTAAAGAATCTCCATGGCAATACCAAGATTTCTTCTGAGCTACTAGACAATGATACCACACAGACTAAGCCAACAAATAATGCCAATATACTGGCTGACATCTTGAGTGCTAACTTTGCCCCTCCCTCCCACAAAAAGAGCAATCACAATACCAGTACACTGCCAGGCATCCAGTATTACTGCAGTACAGGTTAAAACACTACTGTCCAAGGCCAACAATACAACTTCTATGGGACCTGACAATATCCCTGGCTGTGTTCTACATGAACTACAGAGTGACCTGGAATCTCACCTGTGTTCCCTGTTCAAGCACAGCCTCACCTCAGGCTTTGTCCCTACTGAATTGTGAACTGCTACAGTCACCCCTCTCCACAAATGAGGTGTGACTACAGACCCTGGGAAATACTGCCCCAACTACCTGACAAGTCTGTTATGCGAAGCTATGGAATGCATCTTCATGCACATAAAAAACAGGGATATGGGAATCTGCAGACTCAAGGTCCCTCACAGTTTACTTTTGTGAAGAGTAAGTCATACCTGGTCATTAAACCTGGTAAACTTCTTGGTGTCAGTCACTTGAGTTGTGGATGAAGGCAAGGTGGCACATACATTCTACCTTGATCTGACCAAAGCCTTTGATAACATTCCCCACTCAGGAATCTTGAAATAGCTCACTAAGCTAGGCATCAAGCCCTATATCACTAGGTGGGAACAGAGGCACAAACACAGTGATAGATTGGATATACTGCTGTCATACATTGAGACAGTTGCAGATGTCACTGGGTTTGTTGTAACATCCTTTATGAGTAATATGACATTGGTAATACCAATAGATGTGAGTATTTACTGACTCCATTTCCCCAGAGTCCACAGCTGATTTACCAAGTAATGTAATGATACAATACATGTAAGTGTGACTACATATAACCTGTGATACTACCAAAGTATGAAACAAATGCAAAGAGAAAAGATTGTAGTACTACCCATGTAATCAGGTGTCCCATAAAGTATACTCACACCCCTTGCTACTGTAATGACAGGACATAAAAGCATGTTATCTACATGGAATTAAATATAGTTATTAAAGATGTCATTGTCTTGCTATTTTATCAGACTGGAATGTGATCACTGGTTACCAGGGCTGAGCTATGCTTAGCAGGTTTAAGCATTGCTTAAATGAAAATGCTAAGCAGATTTGGCACTGGTAAGCAAAGCCTACAAGGTGTATGTGTGTATTCATTTAACCAGTGCCTTAATCACCCTGTCTCCATCAGCCCTTGTTCTGCCCAGCAACAAAATAAATAGCCCATGCAAGACTTGAACCCAGGACCCTGTACACTATAGTCACAGTGACTTAACCACTAAGCCATCTGAGCTGTAACAATATCTGTTGCTTTTTCAAATATATCATACAGTACACATACTGAATAGTAGTGAAAAACTGCTTTGAGTACTACAATGTTGTACTACATGTTAGTGAAAACACTGTGGAATCAGTCATGTTTCTACATCTAAATATACACATATCTGATAAATATGGTAAGATACATTTGAGAAGGAATATACAACACTCATATTTACACACAAAAAGGATATATATATATATATATATATATATAAACACACACACACACACACACACACACACACACACACACATATATATATATATATATATATATATATATATATATATATGTATAATATGCCTATAAATTTTAGTGTAGTCATACCTCAGCTCTCAACCTCTTAGTGCAAGGGAACGTAATGTATGTATTGCATTTATAAATGTAGAATGTTTCTACAGTAACAGGTTTTGTGTCAGCATACATGTTCTGAAGGAAGGCAGTTCTAAAACTGAAATGTATGCCATCAGTTACTGACAGACATCATAAAATCATCATAGTGAAGTACCACACAAATCACAGTAATGATTCTGTGGAATACAGCAGAAATATAAGTAATGAACCTGGACAGTCTGAAACAATCTGGTCAGTCGAGAGGTATACACAGAACTCCATAGTGCAAGAAATGTGGACCAAGCCTGAGAAAGGGGGTGTTTAAAGCTATGAAAATGGGGATATATCCCAAATACTGGAGTAGATAAGCTCACACAGTTGGTGCAATCAAACCCTCCTGTCTGTCTTAGCATATATTAACTGGAGGAGCACAAGTCCCAAGCCCACGTACTTCCCACTAGTTACTGACATACATCTTCACAGCATCCCACTGCTTTGTCAGAAATACACAACACTTATGGTGGCCAGGCAACAGTACATCTGACAAATATCTGGACATAATATCACACTAGGGAAAATGCACTGAGCTGCTAGGCATGTCACCAAGCACTGTCTAAACTACAGGCAGACTGCCACAACACTGACACAATTTTCCTATGGGGAATACACATATAATTGCAAATATAGCAGGCACTACAGGCATGTAACAGCACGGAGTAACAGA
>NC_056749.1:795334122-795364122 GCF_019279795.1 Protopterus annectens | reverse complement strand
TGTAAAATAAATAAAGTGAATAAAATGCCAGGTGTGGTATGTAATGCCCAGTGCAATGTATATGTAATGTGTTATGTCTGTGCAACTACCTCACAGTTCTCAAAATTCACACATTGACGTATATCGGACCTCTAGCACTTGTTCACATGTAAGACCTTTCTACAGGTAGATCAAATAAGTGAGTGAACTCACAAACATACATTAAAGGGCAACATAAGTACTTACCCAGCAAGATGGTTGCTGGCCGTATATAACAGTGTCACTGTTGTGTGTTACTGCCAGCGATGACCACCAGCTGCAGACTCGCAAGAATGGTATAAAACATTTGCAGTCCTGCAAGCGTGGTATAAAACATTTACAGTCTCGCAAGCATGGTATAAAACACTTACAGTCCTGCAAGCATGGTATAAAACATTTACAGTCCTCCAAGAATTATATAAAACATTTACAGTCCTACAAGCATGGTATAAAAGACTTACAGTCCTGCAAGCATGGTATAAAACACTTACAGTCCTGCAAGCATGGTATAAAACATTTACAGTCCTGCAAGCATGGTATAAAACATTTACAGTCCTGTAAGGATGGTATAAAACATTTACAGTCCTGCAAGCATGGAATAAAATACTTACAGTCCTGGAAGCATGATATAAAACACTTACAGTCCTGCAAGAATGGAATAAAACACTTACAGTCCTGGAAGCATGGTATAAAACATTTACAGTCCTGCAAGCATGGAATAAAACACTTACAGTCCTGCAAGCATGGTATAAAACACTTACAGTCCTGCAAGCATGGAATAAAACACTTACACTCCTGGAAGCATGGTATAAAGCATTTACAGTCCTGCCACCCTAAAACATGTAATATTATAAAAAGTGTGCTTAGACAACTGAAGGGATGCTTCTGGTGCTTGGACACATCAGTCTAGGTGATACTATATGCCATGGACATCTACACCAAAATCTTTATGATGTGTGCCATGGTGCATAATATGCCAAAACATAAGCAGCTACAGCAATAATAAAGTATTCCAACAAGGCTAGCTGTAAAGGCAGGAACAGCAGTGCAAGAGCAAGCATGAGTGTTGGTGAAGGAAAAGGAAGCAGCAGTCCTATGTGCAAGGTGCGGACATGTGCACTATGTGCAAGGTGCGGATGTGTGCACTATGTGCAAGGTGCGTACATGTGCACTATGTGCAAGGTGTGGATGTATGCACTATGTGCAAGGTGCGGAAGTGTGCACTATGTGCATCGTGCGGATGTGTGCATTATGTGCAAGGTGTGGACATGTTGACTATGTGAAAGGTACGAAAGTGTGCACTATGTGCGAGGTTCGGATGTGTGCAAGGTGCAGAAGTGTGCACTATGTGCAAGGTGCGGACGTGTGCACTATGTGCAAGGTGCGGATGTGTGCACTATGTGCAAGGTGCGGGCGTGTGCACTATGTGCAAGTTGCGGACGTGTGTACTATGTGCAAGGTGTGGATGTGTGCACTATGTGCAAGGTGCAGATGTGTGCACTATGTGCAAGGTGCGGATGTGTGCAGTGCATGTTGGTATTAGTGAAGAGGCAGCATCTGCTCCACAGCAGTGAGCCATGGCAAAGACAACACAGCAAAAAAGGTGCTCAAATATGTATTACTAACCAGGTAAGGAGACTAGTCTGATGACCATTATTAGCCGTGACCCAGACCATACGGCAAAAACATTGTACCGACAGTAAAAGACAATATTTGACAATGGACATTTGAATTGACTGACAAGAGTAGAAATGTGTATGCAGTGCAGCAGAATATATGTATAACACTAAAGAATGGAACATAATTTTTCCAGAAATAAATAGAAATTCATGGATTTTTTGGCATATTAAGTATACTGATATTGTTGAGCAGTAAGATAGTAGGTAAAAACAATCAGTGAAAACTCAAGGAAAAGCATATCATTTATATTCAGGAGCTTAACAGCTAGCATTCAGAAAGGCTTACTAGGAGAGGGATGCTGTAACATGAACATTTTCTCATCACAGTAAGCCTTTCTAATTCTTAGACCACCCAGCCACTGAGGTTTCCTGCTAGCAAGATTCTCAGTGTAGATGTCAGTCTTACAGGTGGGGCTACATGGTAATGCACCAATCCAGAAAAATCAGTTAATGCTAATTTGCTATGTGCTATCCAACAGCTCACAATTTACAGTTATGATGAGTGATTCAGGGAAGTGCTCAGCCATGTAAAAGTTCCTGTTGGAGGGGAAATTAAGGCAGTCATGCATTCATCCCTACGTAGACAGTCATGAGACAGTTCAACAAAAACATGGGTAGAGTATGTTTTGGTGTGAGGGCTTCTGTGTATGTCCCTGTAAGAGCATGAATGAAGCTGCATGGGTGTGTGTGTGTGTGTGTGTGTGTGTGTGTGCGTGCGTGCGTGTGTGTGTGTGTGTGTGTGTGTGTGTGTGTGTGTGTATGTGTGTGTGTGTAAATGCATGGGAATGTGTTTTGTGTATGTGTGCAAACAAGCACTTGTGATGCATGGGTGTCTGGTAGTGTGTGTGTGTGTGTGTGTGTGTGTGTGTGTAAATGCATGGGAATGTGTTTTGTGTATGGGTGCAAACAAGCACTTGTGCATGCATGGGTGTTTGGTAGTGTCTGTGTGTGGGTGTGTGTGTGTGTGTGTGTGTGTGTGTGTGTGTGTGTGTGTGTGTATGTATAAATGTATGGAAATATGCTTGTGTATGTGTGTGTGTTTGTGTTTGTATGTAAATGTGCAATGCATCAGCCACTAGGGAGAACACTAACATCATCAGGTGTATAGTGTTTGTGTTCACTAAACTGTGATTAACAGACATGCTAGTGAGCTGATAATGAGGTCAACAGTCACATGAGAGGTATGCTTTTCTCTGAATTTTCCCATTTATGTAGAGTGTGTTATTCATCAGTAACTTTAGAGGAACAGATGTTAAAGTCACCACAAAACTGTGTCTCTTCATGTATAGCACAAAACTCACACTAGCTGAAACAAGCATTGAATAAACATTAATCAGTATTTCAGAAATGTTCTACTATGCATCTAGATACAACTGTATTTTATTTTTGATATAATGAATCCAATTATTTTTTATCAGATTTACTATATGCAACATTGAAGAATGCAGAAGATTAACATTAGTATCATGAAAGAGAACGCTTTTGGCTTTGTTGGCCTACTGTCCATAAACATTTAAAAAGAAAAAAGGAAAAATTCATGGACATTCATGAGTCATACAGTCATTTGATGTCCTTAAGGAGTCATTTTCATATATCCCTTGTGCCTCTATTACAGGAGGTTTAAGGTTTTTGTCATTGCAATCTTGGGAATCTGAATGAAGAAATGGAATCAACAAGAGAAGCGCAGCTGTATTGCTAGAATAGAAATCATACTCGAGTTTGTGTTTTTGCCTTCATTTGGTGGATTCTATTTCTACAAATCTCACCAAGACAGCACTGACACATAGACTGTACTGGAGAAAGGTAGGTGAAAAAGTAATAAAGAATCCTGGGTACACAGATCCCAGGAGAGAAATGCACCAACTCCTCATGTATGCACTGGTGCCAGGACTGGAAGAAAGTCCGGGTATAATCCTCAAAAGAGGGAAACAGTTCTACCACAAAGCTAGGCCTGAATGAGGGTGAGGCCTGGGATTCATTAATAATCATGGACATGTCACGCTAAGCTTTCATGTCCTTTTGTATTATCATGGTGAGCAGCAGTGCTCATTGAATATGTAAGCTGATAAGCATCCCTTTGTGTTGAGCAGCACCTGTTTGTAGCCAGAACACCTACTAGTAGCAACTTTGAGGTGCAGATAGGACGGAGCACACAGTATAAATAACAGGTTGTAAATAAGTTTAACCTCAGTAACAGGACATGCCTGGATGGCACAATACAAGGCAAAAGAAACCTGAACTACATAAATTAAGAGGCAGGGTGAGCCTCTTAATGTAACCCTTTCCTTGCATTATAAGTATGAATGAAAGAATAATGAGGTTCTGATGGTAATGTGTGGTAACATACTGAGAATAATCATGCACACTTGTGAAATCATTCCAATAGGAGTATTAAGTCCGGAAGCAATCATTTCTGGCAGCAGCCTGCATGATGTGTATGGCAGAATGTATGACTGTTCATACATGCCATATATTTGTGTACTGTAATCCAGAAAGACCTGAGATATATACAGAACTGATACTTTGACAAGCATATCAATAGCATAGTGTCGGGTTGTGTGTGTAGAAATGTCAGTATATCCTGATGAATATAATGTATGTATGTATGATAGAAAGATAACAAATGGATAGGAAGCCCATAGAAGATAATGCCAGCAGTACTGTATATGGACATGAGTTATAAGAGAAATTCATCACCTGTCATTCTAAAATTATTTGTGCGTAATGCATTTCTTTGAGTGCAGTCAATCAAATTAAGCGTGTCCTTCCTGCTGCAACTGCCACACAATACATGTTGAAATATAGAAGTATATCAAAGTACATCTATGAATGCAGTATACAGTATGTTGTATATCACATTTTGCCCTGAAGTGTGCCTCACTGAATGCACTACTCCTACCTGTGTGACAGCACACTAAATCACAAGCAGGTGAACCATTAACATATTATTATGTGAACTGTTGCAAATTTACATTTCACACACAACTGTACACTGGCCTGTAACAACTGTTATCCTTTGCACATAGGTCACTAAGTACATTGCACAGACATTAGCAAAGCCAAGGTTCCAGAATCTAATACTATTAAGTTTTCACAAAGAAGAACAAATAAGAAATCTATTTCATAACATTGATTATTTAATGTTATTTGTTCTAATTGGTGAGCATTATTATAATGAAGTACTGAAATCAGACATGTTCATATGGAAGTATAACAATCAGGCATACTCAAAATGAAGTACAGTAATTTGGCATGTTCATAAGGAAGTACAGCAACTGGGCATGCTCATAAAGAAATACAGAATTCAGACATGCTCATATGGAAGTACCAAAATCTTTCATGCTGGTAAGGAAGTACAACAATCAGGCATGTGCATAATGAAGTGCAGCGATAGGGCATGCTCATAAGGAAGTACAGCAATCAGACATGCGTATAAGGAAGTACAGCAACTGGGCATGCTCATAAGGGAATACAACAATGAATGCATTAATATCACCTACCTACCACAAAAACAGAAGAAAGTAAAATAACACATGCCCACTCACACTTTGTAGCATTGAACACTTCAAGAAATTATTGAGAAGCCATTCTTGCCACTAATAACTATATCCTGAACAAAATAATAAAAGGGATACATAATGTTTCCATGAAGTTGTAGACTGAATAATATTCACTTTGGAGAAGTACATCATGCCTGCAAACATTCTCTGACATACTCAGTAGTTACACCTTGCCAGCCTCAAAAACCTGGTTGAGGTAGTACATCATAGAGCTGTATATCATGCATTGATGCCACAGGAAGAACCATATCTGATGTGTCATGAAGCACACACTGGAAGACATTACATCAGTAGTGTGTTAGAATGTTTATTTTTCCCAACAATGAATCTGAGGCCTATAAAATGATGGCCCAGTTAGTGTGCCATATTACCACTGTTATGTTAAGCCCCTCCAGTCTGTCACTACTGACTGGAAGACATACACTGCCAGATTTAAACCCCCTACCTATGAAGCTCAACACTAGAGAACTGTGCATTACATGCTTCTGAGACAGGATAGTTTACTGTACAGGTGTTAAGCAAGCTATGCTTCAAGGTTTATAATATTAATATTTTAAATGGTCATGTATCCCCTAAAATATCTTTTGAGGGTTTAAAATGCTTTAGTCATTTTACTGTGAGTAAGTTATATCACCACTTCTTTGGCGAGTCACTCTTCAATAATGTTTTCCACATATACATTGCCAGATATGAACAACTGCCAATCTAACTTCATATACATTAGAAGTCACTATTAACTGTATACACCACAGGAGACGTTTTATAATAAGTATCACAAAACACCTATTTGAATGGAATGAAATCATAAGTGTGAGCAAAGGCTTCTGTTAGACCTAAAAGAGATGGAAAGAGCTTGTGGAAATGTTGCATAAGACATTGTTTCATGTTACTGCACTCACACTATGTTGGCCTATGCTGGATTTGAACAGCTATCTGTGTAAGTCCACAATGTATAGAACTGTGCATAAATCACACACACTTACCTCAGGTGAAGTTGTACTACAAGTGTAAGACAAAACATATTTGAAGTCATGACATCATTATTGTGTTGCAAGACATATGTGTGTGGCTTAAAATTGAGTAAAAGAGTTGTGAGAGTTCTCTCCCTATGACAATATATTTCCAGAGTGGAGGTACACACAGCACATGTGTTGGGTATTCCATTCATCTCTGAGATTGTAGTATCATACACTCACAGTATTTAGTGAATGCTAGATTCAAATATCTAAGTCAACAAGCTAGAGAGTATTTTGTCAGTCTTCAGTGTGACAGGAGAGGTAAAGCAGATGTCTGGGCTAAAGTGGTGGGGTGCCCTCTCCCAGTATAAATCCATACATCAGATCTGTGGTTGATGTCACTCCTACATAGTTCAACAATCACACAAGTACTGATACAAGTGAGTCAAAGCTGTATTTGAATACCTCCTTATCTAAGTACAGACACTAGAGTAAATTATGTCACCACCAGTGCCAAACAAGAAATTGGACCACAGGTGTGAAACAGAACACATTTAAAAGGGTAATATAGTAATTATTTTGCAAAAAAGATGCATGAAGTAAAAGGGGCTGAAAGTGATTTAAGAGCCCTTTCACAGTCTAAATCTACAGATCAGACATGTGGGTGAAACCATTTTTACCTAGATCCTGAATTGCACACACATTCTGATACAGGTGAGTCTAAGAATAACTGGTGTATTCAAACACCCACCTGTCTAAGTGTACATTCTACATTACATTGTACCAATTACAATTGCCACAGGCATGAGATAGAGCACATATGAAAGGATTACATCAACATTGTTTTGAAAAAGAGAGGTGTGTTCCAAAGTTGATGGGAGACTCTCTCTTCTTGTAAATGTACAGATCAGACTTGTGGGTAAAGCCTTTCTGACCTAGATCTAAAATCACACCACCAGTTGACATAACTGAGTCAGGAAGTAATTGCTGGATTCAAACAACTACCTCTCTAACTACACAATCTAAGGCACATTTTACTAATTGCAAGCACCACAGGAGAAGTCTGACTTTAAGTGTGAGATAGAGCACATTTGAAAGGATGAACTAATTTAGTGTGTTGCAGAGAAGATGCTTGAGATAAGAGAAATAAATTGTTCGGGAGCCCTCTACCTGTGTAAATGTTTATCCTGAGTGGAAGTGTACACATGAGATCTATGGGAGAAGTCATTTCTACCTAGCACTAGACACACACATGCATGCACACATACTAGTTTGCCATTGCTGGATTTGAACACCTACCTATCTAACTACACAATCTAGAATACATTGCATCAACCCCAAGAGCCACAGGAGAAGTCTGACTTTAAGTATGAGACATAGATCATTTGAAAGGATGACCTCATCTGTGTGTTGCAGAAAATATAGTTTGCACTGCATGTTTGGGTGAAAAGGAATGCATCTTGACAAGTACGTAAAACTGCAATATGCTGGTCACAAGTAATTACAAACTGTTCAGATAAGTTATTTAATTCATGGACATTGTGATAGTGTGAGTGAGATGCAGCTGTTTAACATTATGGTGTATTGACCATGTCAAGAATGGACAAAAATCACAGTTGTGAAACATAGGAGTGACAAAAAAAGCATTTCTGACTATTCACCTCTGGATCATTTTATGCAAATTTTCGGTTTACTATCAAAATGTTGAAGTAACATTCCATGAACACAGCAATGTCAAAATACAGTTGTCCAATTTCCGCATTGCTGAATGTTACTTGAGTGAGACAGTTGTATCAGTGAATGCCACTGTGGATTTGCTAATATGAACCTTGATGTTAGGAGTACAGATCATGCTACAGTGCAGACTGGGAAATTCATTCCTTTTCTCACTGTAGTGCGATCTCAGAGTTAGAATATTTATTCAGCAGAGGGTGTGGGGGGCACAGACCCCCACAGGGGGTGCAGCGGGGCTTGTCCCCCTGCAAAACAGTAAATTTGCAGGGTTTGGGCTAGACTTGCCTTAGGTCCTATGCAGACATAACATTCGCTATTCGATCTAAATGTTGAATCTGTTGAATTCATTCATCAGAGTTGACATTTAGACATAATTAGTATGCAGGAATTCAGTATTATGGTTCGATGTTCAAAATGGAATTGGTTTTGAATGTCGACATTTTGATAGTAAACCCAAATTTTCATTAGCTAGTGTGTCATTGAGAATATTTTATAATGTGTCTGTTATGTGCAATGCAAATCCAAAATATACATGTCAAACAAATGAAAGGTTAACTTGCTGTTGGTAACTTGTGTTTCAGCAGGAATTACGTTGCCACTAAATAAATAAATAAAAATGAGGAAAAAAAAGAGATATAAGGGTGGTAGAGAAAACACATGAAATAACATTCATTCCATGTAATTTTAATATTTTAAAATATATATGAATTTACAAAATAATACTGTAACTGTTGGCACATCCATATATTATTGTAAAGTTATAAATGTTTCATAAAACAGACCAATCTCAATCTTATTAAAGACAGTAGGCAAAAATGTTGGGTGACTATGGCATGCATGATGCATGAATTCCAATAAAATAAATATATATTTACAATGACGGGGATTTTAATGATACTTCAGTGATTACAGAAAATATATTTTATTTATTATTCTGTAAAAAATAATTGCTGCTGCTTCGAAATGAACTCACATATGGCTATGTTGATTTACACTTTGCCTAATGCAGTGATCAAGAGATAAGAGATAAACCAAAAAAATGGCTAATACAGCAACAATTCAAACTAATAACCAAAGAAATGGTGTGTATGTGACGCCACCACCACAGAAACAGCAAAATATTGGATAAAACCTCTTTAATGAAAAAGGTTGAGTGACTTTGTTTCATTGTATATCAAAATGTCATCAGCTGACTCGATATACGATGAAATGAAAGCAGTCATTATTTTTCATTAAAGTTTTTATCCAGTATTTTGCTGTTTCTGTTAGGTATTAGTGATTAATAGATATTGAAGCAGGCATATATACTGGATACATATGTAAGGTATGCCTTCTTAGCTATGTGTGTCTGAAGCTGTAAGGGTAAAACATTTCTGATGTATTATGATTTTGCTAGTATGCATCCCTGAGCCATACTAAACATGCCAGTCATTCCTGATGTGCCTCCATTTTCTAAGCTCTTTCTTCAGAAGCTGTTCAGACAATAAAATAGAAAATAAAGCATAAAGAGATAATGCATCTCTTGGCAACACTTAGTACTGTATTGACTGATGATGGGCCACTACACTTACACAATTTAGGGGGTCACCAGTTCTCAGTTCTCTCCCTCATCATTTCAGGAGGTCTCATTTTAATTTCTCCATATCTTTTGGGTTTCTAATACCATAACAGGAATGGATCCCATTCCTAAGTCAAAGTATGATTAAAGTTCATGAAATTAGTATTGTTTCAATCTTTCATGTCAGCCAGAAGTGCTCTTTGTAGCACCCACAATGTGCCCAGTAATGACTACTTCTGCAATTTGTACATGTCATATGTATTGGTAGTATATCTAAATATGATTGTAATTTTTTTATAAGGTCCATTGCTCCTACTACTATTGGAAATGTCTGGGTATCCTTCTTCCACACTGCCCTCGTTTCTGCCTTTAAATGCTGGTATTTTATGACTTTGTATCTCTCTGTACACAAGACACTGTAGTCAATAGGTGTAACAATTTCAGTAATCAATGCTACTTTTGTCTTCTTTTCATGGTCTACTATTTCTGGTTTTCTTGCATCTATTTTTTGAACTGTTGGTAATGGATGATCCCATGTGATATAAACCATCATTTTCTATGATTGTCAAGTTTCCAATGTTTCTCAGCCACTCTTCAATATTATGATGTTTGCACAATTCCCAATGCAACAGTATTGCCACATTATTATGCCTTTCAGTAGCACACTCAGAAACAAGATGTGTGACTGTTTCCAATTCTGTTTTACAAAAACTGCATTTGTCTGTTTCTGCCACATGTTCAATGGACATAGTCCACTATCCTGAGTGACCAATATTAACCTTTCATCTTCTGGTTTAAATTCACCTCTCCTTAACAATCCCTGCATTGGATCCTAATTGGCATGAGATTGTTCCAAGAGTTTTCTATACTTTCAACTAAATTTATTCATTATGAAAGTTGAATAGGAGGTGTCTTTTTGGCAATCTGTACTGTCTGTACTATACAGAGTAAAGACTGAAGCACAGTGGTACTAGTCTCATTTGTGCTACTTATGACATTTCAGACTAAATTTCTGAGTATTTGCCTTGGGATGGGAACTGTTATTCACTGCTAGTGACCATTGACAGTCACCAGTGCACAATGCCAAGCATCACAAAAAGGATGAAGCAAAGAAAAAATGTTAAACTATCTCTGGGTGGTGACTTCTCAATGAGGAAATTAAGGACTCCTAGTTTCACACAAACATCACCTTTCCTAGAACTGCATCATGAAACCATTATCTTAAAATATTGACAAGATTAACAGTGTTTGCCACATCAACATTGATGTTATGAGGTATAAATGTAGAGCACATACACTCAGATTTGTAATTTTAAAATGTTACAGGTAGGGAACAGTATACCCATATTCTCACACTTGTTGTTTTCACAATAAAAGTCTGGTCGAATGGGATATTTTCACAAATTGTGCTACTAAAGCATATCAGGTCTATGTTCAGCCACTGAATGCAACTTGCACCGAATGGCTATTCCCTGAACATTAAACATTGACTGTTACTTTTACCAAACAGACATATCTCCGAAAATAAAATAATTGAATGGCCAAAGCTGGCCAACATAATGGAACCAAAATGTATTACTTACTTACTTAACAGTAACTAACTATAAGAGAAAACAAACTATTTGAAAATTACTGCAAAGCAAAACAAGAAAGCTCCATTAAATCAGGCTCAGAACTACTGATATATTCTTAAAACTGTTTAATGAAGCGCTTTTCGTCGCTTTCAATAAAGCAACTTCTTCAGATTATGTTTCAAAACACAAGCTCACATATAAATAGTGGGAGATTACATCACATGATCAATCTCATTAAAAGTTTTTACAATTACAAATACACATAAAATAGTCCACTTCATGGACAATAAACCATTAAAAGCACACTAATATTAAACGTACTGCTTCTAAACTAAAAAAAGATTATATGTAATCCACCTGGCAATACACAAATATAGTACAAATAGTCTCATTCATCTAACTGTATTTTTAAATAAATAACTAAACAGCTATCTGTGAAGACTCTTTAATTTAAGTAAACAGCCAATATTGCAAGACTCATTTAAGCCAGGGTCAGCAAATGCATTTAGCCTTATTTGCCATGCAAGTTCACGTTCTTCAAGGAGCAAACTAAAACGGCCACCCTTAATGTCACGCTGTATCTGATCTATTGCTTTAAATGTGAATTTGTGTCCTTTATTTGATGTTGTGTGTTTAGCTAGTGCATTATCTAGTTTATTTGTCTCGATTGCATATGTATGTTCATAAACTCTATCGTGGAGTCTGCGCTCCATTTTACTGACATAAAATACCTTACGAGATATGCACTTAGCAACGTAGACAAACTTGGAATTACAGTGCAACTTATACTTCAACTCATACTTTCTCTCATTTATGGAAAATGTCCTACCTGTTTCAATGAACCTACACATGCTGCATCTACCGCATGTGGACATACCAGTAAATCTATGAACACCTGTTGTATTATTCATTTCAAGGAGGTTTTTAAGATTCACTCCCCTTCTGAAGACAATTTTTGGAGCACTGCCCAATTTTTCTGACAATAATTTGTCATATTTAAATAGTTCCCAGTTTTTACGCAAAATAGTTCTTACTATTTCACTGTCTATAGTAAACGTTGCAATAAAACTGCACTCGTAAGTGTTAGTGGAGCTATTACTAATTGTCTGCTGGCTATTTAAAGCCAACAGATTTTCACTAGCTGCCATCACTTCAACCTCACTTGTGACTGCTTTGTTGTTTAAAATAGGGTTAATTGTCCCATTATATCTTTTCAAAAGAACTTTGTCAACTAGTGACTCAATACAGATCAAAGGGCACCCTCTTTGATGGAACATGTCACTTAATAAGTTGCATTCCTCTAAAAAGTCAGTGTCTAGTGATACCATTTTGGCTGCCCTGATTAATTGACACTTTATTATCGAACACTTCTGAGAAAGTGTTTGAGAACTAGTGAAATGCAAAAATGAATTACAATAGGTGTCTTTCCTAAAGATTTTATAAATGTATCTGTGATTTATGATATCTTTAAATAATTTGACATCCAAATAGTCAACAGAAGAATATTGAAAATTAAATGTAAATTTAAGAAAATCTGTTGAACTATTCAAATACTCCACAAAATGTTTTGCTTGACATTCATCACCACGAAACAAAATGAAAATATCATCCAGAAAATGTGTGTAATAAATGATTTTCGCCATGTGAAACAAGTTGTCAAAAACAAATTGTTTCTCCCAATAAACCATAACGGTGTTTGCAAAGCTCCCACCACATGGGGAGCCCATAGCTACACCACGTTTCTGAAGATAAACATCATTTTGAAATGTAAAGTAATTATTAATAAGTATGATGTCTAACAAAACTTCAACTAAGTAAATTTCCTGATTAGATGCCCCTTTGCTACTAAGTGTAAGGCTAACCTATTCAAGGCCTTCAGCATGTGGAATTGAGGTGTATAATTCTTTAACATCAATAGTAAGAAAATTATTCTCTGCATCAAAATCGTTTACTATAGACAGTGAAATAGTAAGAACTATTTTGCGTAAAATCTGGGAACTAATTAAATATGACAAATTATTGTCAGAAAAATTGGGCAGTGCTCCAAAAATTGTCTTCAGATGGGGAGTGAATCTTAAAAACCTCCTTGAAATGAATAATACAACAGGTGTTCATAGATTTGCTGGTATGTCCACATGCGGTAGATACAGCATGTGTAGGTTCATTGAAACAGGTAGGACATTTTTCATAAATGGGAGAAAGTATGAGTTAAAGTACAAGTTGCACTGTAATTCCAAATTTGTTGTCTACATTGCTAAGTGCATATCTTCTAAGGCATTTTATGTCAGTAAAACGGAGTGCAGACAGATAGAGTTTATGAACATACATATGCAATCGAGACAAATAAACAAGATAATGCACTAGCTAAACACACATCAAATAAATGACACAAATTCACATTTAAAGCAATAGCTCAGATACAGTGTGACATTGGGGGGGGTCCCATTTAATTTGCTCCTTGAAGAACGTGAACTTGCATGGCAAATAAGGCTAAATGCATTTGCTGACCCTGGCTTAAATGAGTCTTGCAATATTGGCTGTTTAATTAAATTAAAGAGTCTTCACAGATAGCTGTTTAGTTATTTATTTAAAAATACAGTTAGATGAATGAGACTATTTGTACTATATTTGTGTATTTCCAGGTGGATTACATATCATCTTCTTTTAGTTTAGAAGCGGTACGTTTAATATTAGTGTGCTTTTAATGGTTTATTGTCCATGAAGTGGACTATTTTATGTCTATTTGTAATTGTAAAAATTTTTAATGAGATTGATCATGTGATGTAATCTCCCACTATTTATATGTGAACTTGTGTTTTGAAACGTAATCTGAAGAAGTTGTTTTATTGAAAGTGACGAAAACCGCTTCATTAAACAGTTGTAAGAATATATCACTAGTTCTGAGCCTGATTCAACGGAGCTTTCTTGTTTTGCTTTGCAGTAACTAACTATAAGAAAACCTGCACTTCCCCCAATTTAGTGTGAACTTGGAGTTTGTGTATATAATTAGTGGGAGGGTGTTAAGTAGTGTCCGCTGATCATTGAATCTTCCTGTTCTGGGGTGCTGCGCCCCTCACACCCCCTGCTATTTATATATACCAATTCCTAGGTGTTTTTGTAAACTGTAATGGATCCAGGCAGCTTAGGGAGTTGCCTAGTGCCATGATGGACATGGGTGCAAAAGTGTAAGACAGGTAAGCTTTATGATTGCTATATATAACTACATAACTAGGTACATAGATATGTTGTCTGAAATTGAATTTTAAAGTTATAAATAGGTGTAGTTTCATGTATCATTTTCTGTTTAATGTTTATTACACCTCTGTCTATTTCCATTTTTTCATCCAGGCACAACTAGCATTGAGTTTCCACAACCACCTTGAACTGGTATGAGCATACGTTTTTAGTTGTATCCATTTATACATTGATCTTTAAATCTGGCCTACTGAAATTTTCACTTGTAGCTGCATCTATTATTGCTTCAGGTTATGTAACATATGTCTGATCACTTATTCTTGTGTTTCTCTATTTGCTGTGTTTTACTGTTATAATTACAACTGAGCCTGCCACGAGCACTGTGGAGCTCCCTAATGCCTGATGTTGGAGTACTGATTCCCTCTGACAATGATGGCTGTGATATAGAGGCAGTCTCAGGTTGCAGACGGTATGTCCAACACTGAGGATATGGCTCCCACATTTCCTACCCAGAATTTGGAAGCAGTCAGTGACACAGAGCCCTCAGAGATAGAACAGGCTGAGGGCGATATGGTTAGTCAGGGTAGTGTGACATAGCTAGTTGAGTTTCCCCACAGTCATTGTGAGGGTGAAGTACCAGAGAATGATGTTCGTAGAGATGCTCATAGGAGATATGCTTTTCACCCTCCCCCTGATGTTTGTGTGTCAGTAGATGCTAAACAACATATGTGTAGAGCCTTCGTCATGGCATAGACAACTTCCACCAGGGCCTTGGATGAGATAGACTACTGCATGTTGTGCAAGACTGCATGAACTGTGTGTGAGTCCTTGGACTAGATGAACGACACTCTGGATACTGCAGTGTCTGTTATGCAACATCTGCTTGGAAGGACTAATATTCATGTGGCCAAAGAGCCATTAAATTGTCAGATGTTACGCAATGTGGCTGTGCCAGATCCCACTACTGTAGTGGTACTACTTCCACTGCTCCATCAGTGATGGAAATGTCCACACCCAGACATGGTAGACGATGTGGACATGGTCATGGACATAGTAACGATGAGAGCTTGTCCAGCAGACATTGTTCAAATTCAAGTAGCCCCCATATTTCTAGCCAGGGTCATGGAACTAGCAATGCACCCCCTGATACAGATAGCTCATGTGGTCAGGGTGGCAATGGTGAACTAAATCATCTATCATGTATGGCTCATGCCTGTCCAGAATACCAGGGCATAGTGGTAGCACAGCTGTTTTAGCTGTGTTCCTGCAGACCCACAAACAGTACACCTTGTCTTGCCAATATCACCTCACAGACACACACACACACACACACACACACACACACACACACACACAAATATATATATCATCAGTATTGACTTCTTTACATCTGTTGCTACTGACATTAACAATGCATACGCACGCACACATAGGGTAGGGTCTATATTAGACAATCTAAGTTTCAAAAGAGTGAATGCTCTTACATCGACAGCAAATGAGCAAAACCACAGAATGTCAAACTTATGGAACAGCGATTTTTTTTTCCCATGGGAAAAAAAAAATCGCTGCTCCAAAAAAAAAAAAAACAAATCCACAGCAAAATAAAATGGGGGAGGAGCTTCACCCCATCACTACTTAAATATACCAACTCCGAAATCGCACCACAGTGGAGGAATGGCAAAGTCCCAACAATGGCCCAAAGATTTTTTTTCCCTGGGACAAAAAATCACTGTTCCGGCCCTTCAGCATCCTGTGGTTTTGCTTATTTAGTGTCGATGTAAAAGTGTTCACTCTTTTGAAATGTTGACTATCTAATACAGAACCCACACACACACACACACACACACACACACACACACACACACACACACACACACACACACACACACACACACACACACACACACACACACTTCTCTTATAGCCTGTAATCCCCACCCACTGACCCTGTGCAAGTGATGATGACTGTTTATTGCCTGTTACACATTCTTTGCAAGTTAAGGTTGCCTATGTCTGATGTGCAGACTGGATAGCTTGTGCTTGTTTAGTAGGATGCCTGTACTAAACTGCATTTTTCTGTTATTCTGTACAAGTTCAACTGAGTATTATCAAGGCTGTGCTCCTAATTGTAGTTGTAGTGTTAGTAGTAGTATAGTCCTATTAATTATGACTTTCTGCTTGCTCAGCACCTTGTAGAGATGATGTTGAGGTTGATCAGGTTCCTATTGGAGTGTCTTACTTAGGCAACTTTTATATGTGAAGCATGGTAGTGAGGAGGCTAAGCATATGAGTTTGATGAATACATATTTGTTTTACACTGTTGGATAGCATATTCCTAATTTGTGTCTTACATAGGTATGCTATCATCATCTGTTTCTCAGGGATGCACAAGTATGCTTGATAATGTAGCTATGTGGATAAAAAGTGAAATGTAACTTAATATTGTAGTGGTTAGTTTGACATGCCCATGCTTTGGCATGATGCACAGGCTGTATACATGTGTTGTGAAAAGTTAGTTTTATATATCTTCTAATCCCTGACTTCCTTTATACTTTACATTGTGTATGTCACTGACTGCTGACATCAGTGTACAGTTGAATAAGGTTTTATCTTACTGCAGTGCAGTACTTTCATATCAGGGTAATCATTTATCTCATGTTTACAAGTTCATCAATTGTCTTGGTTAATGTTGCTGATACAAGCTGTCTCTTCTGAGGTTGAAACAGTATGATGCACAGGAGCAGATAACCATTTACAAGACCCCTATTCAAATCATAGCTAGCTACCAGCCCCCAAATCTGACTCAAGATGCCCAGTCTGTCTATTTGGATCTGTTCAAATCTATCAAGATTCAACCCTTTACCCTGATTATGGGTGACTTTAATTTCCCAAACATAGATTGGAAGAACTACTCATGCCAGAACACAAATGCCCAGAGATTCCTTGATTTTGTCAATGCAAATGCCTTAGACCAGCTAGTCAATATCCCCACAAGAGGAGATAATATCTTAGTATTAATCAACAAGAGTAATCACTGCAGCATCCCTATAGTATCATCGTCCTTGGTAAGACCCAACCACAAACTGGTCACCATCTCCCCCAACCCCTCGCTAGCTGGGATCAGATATAAATACTTCTCCAAAGCTGATTACAGGCTCCTGAAGGATGGTATAAACAGCTTCACAGCCCCCTCCCCCTCTGTAGGAATTGCCACCAATTTCCAAAACTACACCAAAGCACTATATGAGCATTTATATAGATGCATGGAATCAGGAATACCTGAAAGGACTAAATAATCCTCCGCAAGAAAGAGTAAACCTGTCTGGTGGACATCTGCAATAAATAAACTCTATAACAAATGGAAAAAATTGCTGTCCAAAACCAAGAAGGAGCAGGTGCCCAATTGGAAGCAATCTCTCCTTAGCCTGAACAAGCAAATAAGAGCACTAGTGAAATCCTCCAAAGCAAACTGAGTCCAAATTGGCCATATTTACTGGAGACAATCATAAGGCCTTCTTCACATATGTCCGAAACCTCAAAGGAAACACCCAGATATGTTCAGAACTGGTGGTCAAGGACACAACATATACAAATGCCGTAGATATAGCAAACTTGCTGGCTGAGAGATTCAGCAAAAAACTGCACCCTTCTGTCCTTCCCATCAGTAAATCAGGACATCCCCAGTACCTGCCCCCTTCCCTTATATCTAGGGATCAGGTCATCACTGCTTTCTCAAAGGCAAAAAATACAGCCTCCATGGGACGTGATAACGTCCCAGGCTGCATCCTACGTGAACTCAGGCAGGAACTTGCAGCATCATTAGGCACCTTATTCAACCAAAGCCTGAGTATTGGCTTCATCCCAGCTGAATGGATGACAGCCACACTTATCCCTTTACACAAATGTGGAGCATCCACCAATCTGGGAAATTATAGACCCATCAGCCTAACTAGCCTGATCTGCAAGGCCATGGAATGGATTATCATGGACCTCATTAACAAGGACATTGGCAACCTACAAACACTTGATCCCACACAGTTTGACTTCATCAAGAAGAGGTCGTGTCTGCTATATTTGGTCAACTTCTTTGAGACAATCACCAAAGCCATGGATGAGGGGAAGACAGGGCACACTACCTACCTTGACCTGGCTGAAGCCTTTGAATCTGTTCCCCACTCAGGCATAATAGATACATTATTTCAAATAGGCATCAATCAGTATGTTACCAGATGGGTAGCAAACTGGCTCACTGATAGAACCCACATAGTCAAAACAGGGGAATCCACCTCAAGCAGTAGACCCGTTACAAGTGGCGTACCCCAGGGTTTGGTCTTGGGGCCTCTGTTATATGGTATATACTTTTCTGAGGTGCAGGCCAAAAACAGTGGGCTATGGCTGACCAAGTTTGCAGATGACTGCAGGCTGGATGCTGTCATAAATTTCCCTAGTGATGTGGACATCCTCCAAGAGGTTCTCTCTCAGACAAATGACTAGTGCCGGAAACATAGCCTCAAGCTGAGTACCAAAAAATGCATCATCATCCCATTTGGGAAGAGTGATGACCCCAGAAATTATCACATTAATAACAATGTCCTAAGCACGCAATTAGTCATGAGGGATTTGGGCACCCAGGTTGATAGCAACCTGACTTTTGACCACCATGTTACTTCTGTTATATGGAAAGCCTTCTACATGGCCCACATCATAAGTAAGGGTATCTCATCCTGGGGCAAGGAGGTCATAACATCCCTGTATTCTTCTCTTATAAGGCCCATTATTGAGTACAATGCCCCTTTTGGCATGTACCTCACAAAGCACATATAGCAGCTGGAGAGACCACAGTGGTTCCTCACCAGGAGAATCCAGGGCCTCAAATGTCTACCATACACAGATAGGCTAAAAGCCCTATCCCTCTACTCAGTTTCATACAGATTCCTCAGAGGTGACCTCTGCCTGGCATGCAAAATGATCAAGGACCCCACCTTGATGGGACTGCTGCATATCTACTTAGGTAGTAAGTGTATGCACTATTATCTGCCTTTTAGACTGGGCCATATCATATTGTTCATACCATCGTCAGCCAGGATCATCACCAGCTGTTCTTTCTTCATCTGCCTCATCTGTCACTGCTGGCCCTGCCTGTAGTGCTGCAAACAGAGGTCCTTGGCCTTGTTGTCCATATTGTAACTGTTTCCTAGCAATAATATTATGTAACATGGCACAAACTGTCGACATTTTAAGTATGAGCATGAGCATGGTTGTAACCTTGCTCTGTGGGGTAGTGTGGGGTTCCCATAGGTGTCATGAGCATGGTTGTAACCTTGCTCTGTGGGGTAGTGTTTGTTTCCCATAGGTGTCACGATAAAGGCTCTAGTGCATAACCAGCATCCCCCATTTGATGGGAATAGAATGTCACCCCTAGAAAACCTTAGATACAGGTCACAGGTGTGCCATATGTGGGAGTCATGGAAACTGCCAGGGTTAAATGTCAGACATTATAGATTATCCCTTGGCCATTGCAGACCACTTTACAGTTGATTGAGTTTTGATGTGCCTCCTTCCCTGTTCACCAGGCATGGCTTTCATTTCTATGTTTGTGCAGTCTATGGTCCCCAGAACATGAGAGGAATGTGCTATAGCATAGACATGTTGCAAAGTGATAGCTCTCTCCTCTGAGGTAATGGAAACCAGGTATGATCCCTTAAATGTTGCAGCACTGCAGTGAGAAACTGGTGAAATATTCTTGAGACTGAGGCCATTGATACCCCTAATATATCTCTTGTTGGTCTTTGAAGATTGTTTGTAGTTAGTATACATAATGCTACACATGCTTGAGTTTCCACTGGGATGGGTTTTCCATGATTTTCCCAGGACCTCGAGTGAGGACAGCAAATGTTGATTATTTGCTCCAAGGTATCCCTTTCCACCCTATAGTGCTGTATTATTTCTGTTTACTGAAGTCCATGATGGGTCAAATATGGTCTAAATAGTCTTCTCCTTCTTGGCAGAGGTCTGGCAGCAGCACCTTGGATTAAAGGCTGTTTCACATACAGATTAATTATAGTAGCAACAACCCCTAACATTTTTTGTAAGTGACTTCATAGGTGTATTACAAAGAGTACTGGGACTGAGGTGTAAAGGGGGCATGGTGTTTAGGTGTGAGTTGTATGTGTCCCTGAACTGCTCTGCCATGTTGCTTTGCATTATTAGTATGAAATTCACCTACTTATAACTTCACTAGCATATTCTACTATTTGTCCTTGTTTTACAGCCAGGAGCTGCATGCAGAGTTGTTTAATGATTACCAAGCAGCAAGTGTTTTGCTGCTGATTGTGCACAAAACCTTAGCACAAAGTGTAGGTGTTCATGAATCTTGGCCAGGGAGGCTCCATGCAGTAGAAGGAAAATATAGCCCCCCCCCCCCCAAAACAAACAAACAAACAAACAAACAAACAACAAAAACAAACAAACAAACAAACAAACAAACAAACAAAAAAAACTGATAGTCCAAGCAAGAGGATCAGCGGTTATAAAATGGACTGATAAGAAAGTTGCTGTTAAATAACAATACTAGAAATTGTATACAGAGCATATTTAGCAAAAATGAGAAAGAAATTCAAGGAAAAAAAACTTGCATAGGAAAAAAAAAAGCTGCAGATAGTAATTTAAGATTCTTAATGTAACAGAATAGAGCAAACATTACCGAGATGCAGAAACATTGAGCTGTCTGGAAAAGGAAGTTACAGAGGTAATGATAAAAGTTAAGGAGCTTATCAAAAGTTATAAAAAGAAACATGGACATGAGAAATGAGAAAAAGATTTAATATAGTGCAATATCTGTGCAGGCATAGATGCTGGACTAATTAACACAAAAATTGCAGCTCAAAAGATATTTGATGAAAAATACAGTCAAAGAAACACAGATATGGCAAATTTCACAATAAAAACAAGATAATGAAAGAAGAATGTAATCGATAAAAATAAGTTTAGCAAGGCAAAAACTAGACAGATAGAAACCAAACTGATGTATCAAGAAATGAAATATTTATTGTGAAAGTTCTGACATAAGCAATATTGCAACACCCAAATGACACATAGTCCACAAAATCAGTGTGCCATTCAACCTCAGCCCATAAGGCAAACCAACGTCATAAGTGACTCTATAGTCAGGCACACTGATGTCCCACTTACCAGGCTAAACAAGGAGAAAGTTACTGTCAGCTGCCTGTCGGGTGGTAGGATCTGCCACATAATGCAAGCACTCAGGTCACTCCACAACAAGTACAAATATGACTTTATCATTGTCCATGTTGGTGTAAATGACCTGAGATGTACCTCCCTGGACTACATGAAAAGAGACATGGAGAAGCTCTCGGATCATGTAGCCCAGGCAGGTATGACCCTAGCCCTGACTAGCATCCTGTCATCACCCGAAATGATAGTACAATACAAGGACAAAATGACTGACTTCAACAATTGGCTAAGCTTCTGATGTCATTCTAAGGGGATCCAGTGTCTGTCTGCCTGGGACGACATGATCGACAGACCACAAAGCTTTGTCAGAGATGGCCTGCACCTGTCATCCCTGGAATTTCAGATACTGGCTAAGGCTCTTGCCACCCCTATAGTGCCTTTTTTTAGGCAAGGTTCAAATGACAAACTCACCACCGTAGCAGGTATAAGTAAGCAAAATCTGATGGTAATGCTACTCAATGCTAGAAGTCTAAGCCTCAAAATGCACTCGCTCGAGGCAGTCCTTAAAATGAAGAACGTCGAAATCTGTGCAGTGACAGAGACCTGGTTCAAGGCTCCAGAGAGCACCCCTGCATTACCAGGTTATAACTCATACCACACCTTTCGGCCACCTAACCTGGACCCAAACACTAAAGAAGGAGGTGTGTCCATATTCATTAAGGATATCCACACCTCCAGGCTAGTTGCTCAACATAATGCATCCGAAATTATCCAAGTGCAACTAACACTGGGCAAGACTGCAATCCAGGTTGTAGCTTGTTACAGATCCACTGCAATGCCCCAGGATGCCCACTCTACATTTCTTGATATACTGGGTAATATTAAGGTACAGTCCAATACCCTAATAGTGGGCGATTTCAACTATCCCACCATTACCTGGGAAAACAACTCATGTAATAACGAATTTGCTCAACCCTTTCTGGAATTCATAAATTCGAACACCCTGGATCAGCTTGTCCATACCCCCACCAGGGGCAGCAATATCCTGGACCTGGTTATTACCAATATGGGCAACCGATGTTCCACACTAGAAGCCAACTCCTCGCTGGTCAGATCCAACCACAAGCTAATCACCCTAGACATCAATATCCCGTCCCCACCCCCATTAAGGAAACCAGCATAAAAAAAATCTCCAAAGCCAACTTCATGCTTCTTAAGACAGAAGTGGCAAGCTTCATAACACTCATATAGATGGAAAATAGAGGTATGACTGCTGAATTCTACACAAATGTACTGTATAAGCACATACACAAGTGCATGGATCGTGTTACCCCCAACAGAACCAAGATGCTATCCTCCAAAGAAAGGAAGCCAATCTGGTGGTCCCCTGCCATAAACAAACTCTATAACCGAAGGAAAAAGCTGTTGCAAAAAAGAGTAAAATCCCCTGATTGCAGGAACTCCCTGGTCAACCTCAGTAAGAAGCTGAGATCCCTCATAAAATCCTGCAAAGCTAGTTATGAAAATAAAATTGCCACTGATTCTAAAGGTAACCACAAAGCATTCTACAGCTATGTCAAGAATGTCAATGGCGACATTCAGATCTGCTCTGAGCTACAGCACAATGGCACTAGATATACAGAACCAACTAATATTGTCAACATCCTGGCAGATAGGTTTAGTGCAAACTTCACCCCCAACCCCAAAAGGGCCCATTACTATACCGGAAGAATGCAAAGCCCTCATAATCATGGCTGCACAAGTAAAGACAGCACTCTCCAAAGCCAAGAACACAGCATCCATGGGATCTGACAACATCCCAGGCTGCTTTCTGCATGAACTACAGAACAAACTGACGCCCCACCTAAGTACCATGTTCATTCATAGCCTCCCTTCAGGTTTGTGCCTACTGAATGGCACACAGTGACGGTTATCCCAGTCCATAAAGGGGGTGCCACCACGAACCCCAGGAACTACTGCCTCATTAGCCTGATGAGCCTGGTCTGCAAGGCCATGGAACATATCATCTTGGAGCTTATAAACAAGGACATAGGTAACCTCCAAACTCTGGACCCCACTCAGTTTGGGTTTGTAAAATGTAGGTCATGTCTCTTAAACCTGATTGACTTCTTTGAAGCAGTCACTAGAGCCATGGACGAGGGTAAGGTGATGCACACAGCCTATCTTGACCTCGCCAAGGCTTTTGATACCATCCCCCATTCTGGAATTATAGATAAACTCAGTAGACTGGGCAGAAATCCCTATGTCACAAGATGGGTGGCCAACTGGCTCACTGACAGAACCCACACAGTGAAAGTAGCCAACTCCAAATCCAATTTCAGAACAGTGACAAGTGGAGTACCACAGGGCTCAGTCCTGGGTCCTCTCCTGTTTGGCATCTACTTCTCAGGAGTCCAGGCTAATACAGCAGGTCTTTGGCTAATGAAGTTAGCAGATGACTGCAAACTAGGTGCCATAATAGAATCACCTAATGATATGGGCATTCTACAAAGGGGCCTCACTGACACTGATGCTTGGTGTCAAAGTCATGGCCTCAAGTTCAAAGCCAAAAAGTGCATTGTCATCCCCTTTGGGAAAAACACTCTACCCATGAACAACCACATAGGCGGTAGCCTCCTAAACACTGAAAGTGTGATAAGAGACCTCGGGACATAGGTGGACAGTAGCCTCTCCTTTGATAATCACATCGCCACAGTAGTCAGGAAATCCTTTTATGTGGCACACCTCATCACAAAGGGGTTCACCTCCAGAAAAAAAGAGGTCATTGTTCCTCTCTACTCATCCTTCATCAGATCCATTATAGAGTACAATGCCCTGTTTGGCATGCACCTCGCAAGACATCTACAACAACTAGAAAGGCCACAGAAATACCTCACTAAGAGGATTACCGGCCTCAAACAGATGTTATATGCAGACCGTCTCAAAAAACTCCAGCTCTACTCCATCGCTTGGCGCCTACTCAGACATGACCTCTGCCTAACACACAAAGCCATGTCAAACCCAGATCTGTTGGACATGCTACACTTAAAGAAACCCCAATCCCTCTGAGCCACATGCTCTAGGGACCTAAACCTTGCCACTACAATAAACAGAACATGCTGGAGGGATAGATTCCTGTCCCAGAGACTTCCCATGCTCTGGAACAGACTATCCATTCATGTCAAGCAAAGCTCCTCATTAGCCCTCTTTAAGAAAAATCTCGACAATTGGATGGGAAATAGGAAATTCACTCCGGGGATCACTTCTGCGGCTCTGCTAGACAGGGGCACAGGAAAATAACTTTCTTGGGTGGCAAAAGCCAGGGAACGTTTTGGGCTAGGCTTATGTAGGCCCCAGGGCTGATAGCCTAGTACCTACCTATGAACCTATGAATATGATGGGCTAAAAATTTCCCAGGTGGAGGAGCAGCAAATGGAGCAGAATGCATTTGAACTAGACAAGGCCTAAGGCAATGTTCTAGAACATTCAGTAGGAGACTTGAATGAAAATTCAATTAGAAATGCACAAGGGAAAGAGCAGGAAACAGAGTGCAAAGAGGATGCTTTGTCTAGAAGACAATGACGAAGGAATACACACTTGATTTAATAGAGATAGACACACAAATTACAACAGATGTAAGAAAGGTTACAGAAAGTGAATAATAATCAGAATGTTGGAACATGTGTAAAACAGATGAACACACACATTTTGACTTTTAGCAAAAATCATGTTATATAACAGAAATATATAGACTGTTCAGTTAAAATAATAACAAAGTCTTACCACAAAAATATACTGTAACCAAGGAAAGGAAGGGAACAAACAGAATACCACCATGGAAGTGTCGGAGAAATTATAAAGCAACTAAGGCAAGAAGTATCACTGTTAAAATGATACAGAAAAGAGAACATATAGTTTAAAAGTCTTAGAAAGATAGATAAAAAAACAAATAATGTCAGAACTGCTCAGGATTTACCACAGACTATTTTCAATAATAAATTAAAAATATCAACGTAAGCAGAAAAACTTAGCTGATATACAGACAAATTCAAATATAAAGTATCAAGCAAGCAATTTGTTGCTAACCCAAAAAGGTTTTGAAGAGAAATGGGAAATAAAATAAAACTAATAGTAACACCACTTAAAAAGCAATAAATCAGTACATTTTGAAGAAATATTTATGAAGAACCTGTGAAACATAACAAAGATGTCAAATGGTTAGAAGAATTAAAAGACAGAGTAACAAACTGTAATACAGAGGTTAAGAAATGTGAGGAAGTAAAAGGCAAAGAAATTAAGACAAAATTATGAAAGACTCTGAACTAGAAAGCTCTGGGTCCTGATACAGTACTTTAATTCTGGATAAAGGTATTAAAATCTTTACACAAAGAGTTAGCTCTGAGAAAAATTATTTGTATGCATATCACATCCAGACACCAACCTGGCTTGCTCCCTACATTAAAACTGTGTTCAGTATTTTGAATTTTCAGTCTTTTGGGATTCAGTCTTTTGGTTTGTCAGTCTTCTGAAGTAGACCCATAAATTATGCAGTAGAACTGATGCAGACAGAGATTATAGCCATGTATAAAAAAATCAGTCATGGCAGTAGAAAACTTAATAATAAAAGAAACTCAGTATGGAACAGAGTATCATATATTGTTCAATAAAGCCATACTAGAGATCTGCAAAAAAGACGAAGTATGGCTTGAATAGATTGCACAGGAAAAATTACCAGCATATGACATTCAAGTACTTTGGAATGATTACATATGTATACAATGCGCCCTACACATATTAATTACACCAAAATCCCATGGTTGTATAGAGTGTACCCTACATTAATCAATTACATCAGCATCCCGAATTAAGACTATGGAAAAATTACACATGTATGAAATGCATCCTGCATAAATCATTAGCATCAGCAGCCCGTATTCAAGGATTAAGGAATGAATACATATGTACACAATGCACCCCAAATAAATCAATTACAATAGCATCTATCATTCAGGGATTATGGAATGATTACATATGTATACAATGTACTCTGCATTAATCAGTTATATCAGCATCCCACATTGTGATTATGGAATGATTACAGATGTATACAATGCACCCATCATTAATAAATTACATCAGCATCCCATATACACATACATACATATACATAGACCAGATGGCTTAGTGGTTAAGGTCTTTGCCTCCCATGCACAAGGTACAAGGTTCGATCCACACCTCTACCAATGCCTGTTTGAAGTTTGCATGCTCTCCCTGTGTCTCCATTGGGTTTCTCCTATGTCTGAAAAACATGCTGAGTGTTTCCATCTCAAACTCACCAATGAATGAAGCTGTGGGCAGCAGCACAGACTCTACATGGTGCCTTATAGGGGGAAGAGTTGTACAGACCAGCTGATTTGGGCATCTACTGTGGTGCACAGAATCCTCAAGATAGGAGAACACAGATCACAGATTGGGTGCTGTGGCAGGGCTAGACACTCGACAAATATGGCTCTAGGTGATTCGGTCATGTTGACTTATGTCGCCAAATATGGGCATGGGTAATTACCAGTGATAAGTGGGTTGAGGACCTGGCCTACTCTGACCCACACCAGGGACCCGTGCTAATAGTGGAAGGGGTATATGTGCCCCTATTGGCCAGTGTGTGCCTGCCATAAAGCCCAGCAGCCCTGGCTCAATAAGCTACTGGCTGGCCGGTGTCCAGTTGCCCAGCCTGGGTTACCTGGGATAGCTCTTTTGAGCAAAAGCTGGACATAAAACCAACCAACCTGCCAAACATGAACTGAGAATTGCTATGCTTAATATAGGTTCACTGACAGGATGCAGCTTGGAAGTGGATGACGTGATGATACGGAGGAGGCTGGACATCCTATGTATCCAGGAGATGAGATGGAAGGGCAGTGCCGCAAAATCATTTGGCTTGGGATCCAGAGTCTACTACTCAGGTGGAGGGCAGGCTAGAAATGGTGTAGGAACTGTGGTGAGAGAGAGGCTTCAGAAGGCAGTAAGAGATATCATCAGAATTAATGACAGACTCATGGCAGTCAGAAATAGGGCAGTATTCATAATCTCTGCCTGAGCCCCACAGCAGGGTTGTGATAGTGAGGAAAAGAGTGCATTCAGGCAGCAGCTGTAAGACCTACTAGGTAAAGCAGGACAACATGAATTGGTGTTGATATGGGTGATTTGAATGCACATATTGGGACAGACAGAACAGGATATGAGGACTGCCTGGGTCCACATGAGTGGGGCAACAGGAATAAAGAAGGAGAAGCCATTCCAGACTTCTGTCTGGCAAATGGCTTGATAGTAGCCAACACATGGTTCCGAAAGAGAGACAGTCACAAGATCACATACAAGAGTAGTCAACATGCAACTCAGACAGACGTCCTCCTAGTAAGAAAAAGACATTGGAGTAGAATCCATGATTGCAAAGTCATCCCCAGTGAAACAGTCGGCCCAAAGCATAAACCACTAGTTGCCACAATCAACTGCAAGCAGTGGGCAGAGAAGACTCTAATGTCAATAGAGACTAGGCTGAAGACCTGGAAGTTGACTGGAGAGAAAGTACAGCAGTTCAAGGAATTACTCAGAGCTCTAGCACCCCAAGAAGAGGAGGAAAAAGGTAGAGTTGAAGAAGAATGGCAGCGTCTACAAACAGCATGTGTTAGGACTAGAGAAAAGATATGTGGCTGAGCCAGGTATGGAAATAAGGTACATAAGGAAAGCTGGTGGTGGAATGCAGAAGTCCAGGAAGTCATTAAAAGAAAGAAGGAGTGCAGGAAGAAATGGGAGACAGAAAAGACTGCCAGGCTAGAAAGGACTTCTGGTTGGCTAACAAAGAAGCTAAGAAAGAAGTTGCAATACAAAGAATAGGGCATTGGAGGCACCGACTTCTGGAAAGTGACTCAGTAAGGGGCACAAAGAAACTATATCAGATTGCAAGGCAAAGACAGAAAGATAAAGAAGATAGTCAGGCACCCTTCATAAGGGATGCCAGCAACAACCTGCTCACCAGCCCAGAGGACATCAAAGGCAGATGGAAGGAGTATTTCCCACAGCTTCTGAATGAAGAAAACCCCACAGAAGCTGTACAGCCCCAGAAATAGCCTACAATGAAAGAAAAAGAGGAGCCAACCCTAGAAGAAGTAAGAACAGCACTAAGAAAGATGAAGTCAGGGAAAGCAGCAGGCTCAGATGAGGTCACAGCAGATATGATAAACATGCTGGGTAAGGTAGGGGAGAAATGGCTCCTGAGGGTACTAATAGCAGTGTGGAGAGAAAGGCATATCCCAGATGACTGGAGAATAAGCATACTCATTCCAGCATACAAGAACAAAGGGGATATCCACAAATGAGGGCAGTACAGAGGCATCAAACTCATATCACATTGCATGAAAGTTCTGGAGAGGGTGACTGATAAATGGATATGCAGAGTAGTAGAATGTAAGTTGGGAGATGAGCAGTTTGGATTCAGATCAGGATGCAGCACAACTGACCAGATGTTTGCATTGAGACAGATACTTGAGAAGAAGCTAGAGATGAGGAGAATGTTCAACTGAGCATTCCTAGATTTAGATAAAGCATATGACAAGGTCCCAAGAAAGCTGATATGGGCAATACTGTGGTGGTTTGAAGTCATAGAAACATTGGTAGAATTAGTGCAGGCTATGTTCAAGGACCCAATCACTCAAGTATGGACGGTACTCGGCCTCACAGAGAAGTTCCCAGTAGGTGTGGGTGTACATCAGAGTTCAACTCTGAGCCCACTGCTGTTCATCCTGGTGATGGACTACATTAGAAAGCCGGTTGGAGGGGATGGATCAACAAAGCTGCTGTATGCAGACAATGTGGCAGAACAGGCAGACTGAGCTAGAACTTCAACAAAGGATAGGAGCATTGAATGCAAATCTGAAGGCACATGTGATTAAACTAAGCACAGATAAGATGGTGGTAATGGCAGCAAATTGGGGAAATCAGAAGAAGCTGAGAATAGAGATAGAAGGGAAGATAGTGGAACAGGTTAACAGCTTCAAGTATCTGGGAGGGGTGGTTGAGGAGAAGGGAAGTCTGAATGAAGAGGTCAAAGCTAGAATCAGAGGGGCTGCAGCCAACTGGCATAGACTATCAGGTATAATCTATGACAGAAGAATGCCAAAAAAGCTGAAAAGTATGGAGTACAAGACAGTGGTGTGACCAGTACTACTGTATGGTACAGAAACCTGGGCAGTAAAGGCAGAACAGCCGAAGAAGCTAGAGGTGATGGAAATGAAGTGCCTGAGAAAGGTGGTAGGATGCACATTGTGGGACAGGCGAAGAAATGAGGACATAAGAGCAGAAACCAAAGTAGCTCCAATTGCAGAAAGATCAAAGAGAACAGATTACGGTGGTTTGGACACATGTAGAAAAGCAGAAGACAATCTGGTGAGGAAGATTTGGGACGGACAGGAAGAAGGTAAGAGGAAACAAGGATGTTCAGCAAAGACGTGGATGGATTGTGTGAAAGAAGATCTG
>NC_056749.1:795291622-795329122 GCF_019279795.1 Protopterus annectens | reverse complement strand
TTTGACAAAAAGAGATTTGAATTAATGGAGGTTCTTATGCGGCATTATCAGCAATGTATAGAACAACTGGAATGGTGTTACTGCATTGGATGGGAATATATCAAAGGATTTGGCTTTTGGATGGCACAAAGTAGATTATGATTCCATATTTCATAAAGTTGAGAGGACACTGAACGAGGTAAGACTTAGGACAGAGAAAAAATTGTTGCAAGATAAATTTGATTATAATAATAAAAAAGCCTATTCTGTACCTCCAAAAATTTCTAATAATGACTTTCACTATGGGGTTGAATGTAAAGACAATGTAGTGGCCCCCAAAGCCACTTTAGACCCTCTGCCTCTATGGAGGTTCAAGAGGATACAGAACCAGAGGAGAGGCAACCAGGGGAGATTTCAGAGATGCTATCAAACAAGATTCCAGCAGGAATTATAGACCCCCACATGTGACGAGAGGGGAAGGGAGGAACTATTAATGACTGGTGGTCCTGACATTGTATTGAAGTGGATAAATGACTTTAAAATATACAATTTTAGCTCTGAGGTTTGACACAACACCATGCTTTACTATTTACAGTGGGACTTACTTTTGTTCCTTTTAGGCCTGGTAACAAGTCTCAACTGATTATGGACCTTAAAATGTTTACTAGAAAGTTAAACCTTAGAATTTTGTTTAATGATGACAATGTCAACCAAGATGATGTTGGTGTATGTAGAAATCCTAGTGTTTTTAATCCACCCTTCAACCCCAATATTGCACTTTATGAGAACATGTGTGAATATAATTTGGGGATATTATTTCGACACCATTCACAACAGGTGTTTACCAACTTGCCTAAGGTGGAATGGGACCTACTTGTTGAGGTCAGTAACAACCACAGAATTAGATGTGTGAAACCAGACAAGGTAGGGGAGATTGTGATAATGGATAAAACAGATTATGTAAGTAGAATGGAAGCCATTTTATTTTCCAATTATTATGAAGAAAGTAGTAGGAATCAACTGAGTATCGAGTATGCACACATTGACGGCTTACTACTTGATGAAGTCCTTACAGTAGATGAATACAACTGCATCAAAAATGATTTTCCATGGAGCCCATCGATTTTTGGGATCCCTAAAATCCACAAGGATCTATGTAACCCTCTTCTTTGACCAACTGTCAATGCAAATGGTTCAAAGACATATAGTATAGCCAAATGTATTTACTACAAATTAAAATACATTCTGAAGGATGAGGTGTGTGTGTGTGTGTGTGTGTGTGTGTGTGTGTGTGTGTGTGTGTGTGTGTGTGTGTGTGTGTATATATATATATATATATATATATATATATATATATGTATACATATAGATATGGGTTCACTAGACAATCTCGAAATACTGAAATGTCGAATTTCAGTATTTCAAGACTGAATAGTCAAAAGTGCAGTTATGTGAAACTGCACTATCTCAAATGCGAAAATGTTGAATCCGCTGTCGGTGTCTTGTTCATGACATGCATTGCAGTTTGTGGATTTAGCTGGGGATTCAGGTAAGTGGTGTTTATGTAAGAGTACTGGGTAGGGAATTTAGTGTGTGTGAGTGTGTGTAGTGGTGTTTTTTGTATGTTTGTTTGTTTAGTGTGACCTCGGAGTTAGAATATATAAGTAAGGGGGTGGGGGGCACAGCCCCCCACATGGGGGTGCAGGGATGCTTGCCCCCCTGCTTATAGGTAGGGTTGGTGTGTTTGTATATTATGTTGTGTTTTGTTTGTTGTAGTGCAGTTAGGTAGATGTATGTGTGTTTGTGTGGTGGTGTGTGTGTGTGTGTGTGTGTGTGTGTGTATGGTTGCGATTTTGGTTTTTGCTGTTGTGGGTTTTAGGGTATGTGGAATTTTAGCTATATAGTCTCGAAATACTGAAATTTGACATTTCGGTATTTCAAAATTGTCTAGTGAATCCATATATATTTATATATATATATATCTATATCTATATCTATATATATATATATATATATATATATATATATATATATATATATATATATATATATATATATATATATATATATATATATATATATATAGAGAGAGAGAGAGAGAGAGAGAGGATTTTTTGAAGACGGTCCCAAAGTATATAGGTCATGAAACAGAATAATGTTGGTGACCATTGACATTAAGGATCTTTTTTCTGTTATACCACATAACATTGGCTTGGAGTGATTTGTGCTTTATCTAACTATATACACAAATCTGGACAACAATGTAGTGAAATATGTTACCATTTTAATGGATATTGTGTTTAACTCAAATTTTATGTGGTTTGAGGGCACAATATACAAGCAAGTGCAAGGTGTAGCAATGGGGGCCGCATCTGCACCCCTATTTTTGCAAATATTATTCTGGCATTCTGCGAACACAGTTGTGCATTCAATAGCCTTTTCTTGGGTGTTGGAGTCTTTATGGGTGCTATGTGGATGATATTATTCTTATCTGGCATGACTCAGAAGCAAGGTTAGAGGCATTTTTCACATATATTAATAATACCACAGAGTTCCTAGTTTTTACTATGACCAAATCTTTTGAGGTAATAAATTATTTAGATGTTCAACTAAAATTTGATTTTATCAATTGTTTTTTTACATCCACCTTGTCTAGGAAACCTACCAATTCTAATTAATTGTTACATTTCAAAAGCTGGCACCTTTTCACCAGAAAAAGGGCAGTCGGTGCAATTGGCATGGATGGTGTCAGAAAATGAGTGATTTTTGAAAGAATGGTTAATTTTAAAAGATATGTTGTTGAATAGAGGGTACCCCTTGCACTTCTAGAAGAAATTTTTCAAGAAGTGTATAATAATGAGACTACAATATCATGTACAGCTAAAGACTCTAATTACAGTAAGGAGTGCATTTTAACATACAATTAACAGGGTAGTTTTGTAAAACAAGTACTTACAGCCAACTGGAGAATTTTGGAAATGGGTGATATAAATATGGCTAACTTGGAACCACATCATAGTGTTACTTATAGGCAAGATAGGAATTTTAAACATTATCTTGATCAACAAAAACTACTGTTTCTAATACTAATAAAAGTTTCAAGATGACCAAATGTGGTAGATGTTTGAGTTGCCCCTTTATATATGAAGGAGAATTTATAAATGTAATTGGATATGGTAAGATAAAATGTCCCTCTTATTGTAATTGTAGATTGGATAAGATGGCCTACATTGCAAGTTGTACAAAGTGTTCATCTCTTTCTGTCAGTAAGACCAAAAGGACACTTAATGACAAGATATATGAACATTTGAGGGAAATGAAGTGAAAGAATATAAGGAACGCCCTACGGTGTCATATTCAGATAAATGAAGGGCATGACTTTTTTTTTGTTAGTCACATGATGCAGTTGGACAGTAGATGGGGGTCCATGATAATTACAACGAGTGTAAGGAGGCTGAGTGGCAGATTAAGACCAATCCCACTGGCCCCACTGGCCCCAATGACCTCAGTGACTCCATTTCCCTTTTCAGTTTTCTTAAATTGAGGGCATTAATATATTAGTTAACAATAATATTATACATCAGCATAGATGAGGGATAGCACAACATCTAACTTGCTCTTCTATTATTTTTCATTATTATTTTTTACCCAACATTTAGTTGTTTCTTGTATGTCAAATGTTGAATTTAGGGTAGTGTTCTCACAATTTTATAGTTTGTTTTAAAATGTACGGGTTTTACATTGCACTGCCACTTTAAATTGAGAGGTGCTTTATGTGTAAGCATTACAATATAACTTCCCAGGCTTTTGCCTTTATAAACAACATTTTGGGATAGTTACATTACTCTGATGAAGTCCCTTTAATATTTTGAGATGAAAGTACTTAGCGTAACGTTATTTTGTTTTGATTAAAAAGACTTATTTTGTGGACTTGTTCACTTTTACCAGTTTATTTTACAGCCGTTCACCAGTACATTGAGCACACTATGATAAATGTTCAAAAGCAGCATTTATAACAGAAAACTGCAGTGCCAAGAAAATATCCACGTGGCACAGAAATGAGATATAAAGGAACTTGTACAAGAGTGCGTACTGATATTTGGGAACTGAAAACCAGCAGAAAAATGTGAATACACAAGAACAAAGCTAAGAAAAGAGTACTTCAGAAAAATAAAACTAATGTTGAAAATTCCCTATGTCCCAGAATGAAGTTCAAGTTATAAATCATTTTTTCTTCATGTTTTAACACAGCTTTGATGTGATTTACTAGCCACAAACAGCACTGAATCTGTTGGGGAAGAAAACAAGAAATATGCTTCATGCTTCTCAAACAATGTACAAAAACAGTACATGACAAGATTATAATCTTGACTGATTATATGTTTAGGTCTGCAGTCATGGGACTGCACACATATTTATTGAACTGATCAGATTCAAATAGATTGGCAATTGCAAAGCATGAGGAGAGGAAGTCTAAGATGACTTTGTTGTTTAATTTAGCTGAAGCATCTCTGAAAGGAGTGGGAATGGAAATAAAACAGAAGTAAATGAAAACCAGGTAGCAACAGAAGTGCCAAAATATATGCATAAAGAAGAAAGAAGAGGACTAGAAGAAACGGAAAGAAAAATGGAAACATCACAGTTATAATGGCAAGTAGAGAGAACTTCTGGAACAAGGACGTGTTTAATAAGATTTGATTCCCAAATGGTTGAGGAGAGGTGAATTTAAACCTAAAGATAGTGGGATAATAATGGTGGCTTAAGACAACAGGCTACACACACACACACACACACACACACACACACACACACACACACACGCACACACACACACACACACACACACACACACACACTTGTTTACAAAGCATATAGAGAAAGTGGGAGAAATTGAAAAATGCAAGTTTCGTAATAAAAACTGAAAGCAGTTGTACATCTATTGCAGGATGTGATACGGTTGTGGCTGAATATGCTGAAAGGCAAACTGTACAAAGAATATTTCACTGGTTGTTATGCCAACGCAACATACAAGTATGAGAAGTATTGATGACGTGAACCAGAAAGTATTATTGATGAAGACCTGATCACATGGGATCATCAAATACCAGCAGCTAAAAAAGTAGAAACAAGAAAAATAGATACAAAAATCCAAGAAAAGGGGTAAAGGTAGTATTAATAATGAAAGAGCTGTTCCTAGAGATTATAGTGCCCTACATGCTGAGAGAAACAAAGTCATAAAATACCAGGATTTGCAAGAAAAGCTATATAAGTACGGGGTAAAGACATCCAGACAGTTCCACTAGCAGTAGAAGGAACAGGTCAAATCAAGAAGAATTTTCATGTGTACTTAAATATGCTACTAGCATTTGTAACTCCAAATTAAATAGAGAAGGAGGCGGTTGTTGGTACATTGTTGGTGCTGGGAAGAGCACTCTTGGCATGTGCATGGACAAGAGGTCAACCAGTACAAAAGCCCTCACTGTAGGTCGGGTTACTGAATGCAGACATGAAGGCCATGATGGTCATCATGCCTACATTCACCAAGTCCATGACAAGGAATTGTTAATTACTTCAATTTTAAACAAAAGGAGACTGTGAACCTTCCCCGTGTGAGTTCAGGAGTCTTGTTATGAATCCTATCTTGTGAATTCAGCATGTAGTGTGACTGTATCTGCACATGTTTGCATCTGCATTGGCATAAATATTAAATATATAGGATCATAGGAGATTACTAGGATATCAACCCAGAGGTCATTTTAAGCCTAGCCATTACAACTAAATGTAATGCTATTGAAGTACTAGTCAATACCCAAGATTTCATTTAGTGATGGCTGCCCATGTCCTGGAGGGTTATGGGCACTACCCCTGGTAAGAATTTATGGTGCCCCAACACTCATCTAGGTTCCTATTGAACCATGTCATAGAGGTGCTCTGTTTCACATATATTGATAGGCTGTTCCAAAGACATGGCAGTTGCTAGGATATAAATCTGCACTCCAGCATGTCCCATTTAAGTCACAGGCCATATTTAAGTCCCTGGAATGGGTAGCCCTAGACCCATTTGATTTTGGATATGCAGTAAGTTCATTAGGTTTGGGTCTAGGGTTGCTCTGCAGGCCAGGCATAAGTCTCCCCTAAGAAGTCTATATGATATGGAGTATAGTGACAGGGACTTTAGTTTGTCTGTGTAAGGCACATCCTGGAAGCCCTTCATCTTCTTTGTTAAAAAGGTGTCTCTAATTGCTGCAGGTGCTTAGTACAGTACATACCAAACGGGGCATTATACTCAATTATGGGCTGCATAAGTGCCTAGCATAGGGGGGGTTATAACTTTTTTTGGTCTCAAGGTGATGCTTTTACTAATCAAGTGAGCTACGTGGAAAGCTTTCTTTACAACAGTAGACTTGTGGTGGTCGAAAATAAGGTTGCGGTTAACCTATGATCCCAGGTCCCTTACAACTTCATAGGTATTTAGGGCATTGTTGCTGATTTGGTAGTGTGAAGGGACATTGTTTATGCTGAAGGGAATGATGATGCATTTCTTTGCATTCAGTTTGAAACCATGACTAAGACACCAGTTGTTGGTCTGAATGAGACTCTCCTGGAGTATACCGACATCATTTGGGGATTCAATGATTGCACCTAGTTTGTAGTCATCTGCAAACTTGGGAAGCCACAACCCTTTAGTTTTGGCCTGAACTTCTGAGAAGTATATACCAAACAGTAGGGGGCCCAGCACTGACCCCTATGGCACCCCACTGGTAACAGGTCTGCTGGTTGATGTGGAGTAACCCACTTGGATAGTGCGTGTTTGGTTAGTGAGCCAGTTGGCAACCCGTCTTACAACGAAGGGGTCTACATTCAGTTTGTTAAGTTTACTGGTAATGTCTGAATGTGGGATTGTGTTGAAAGCCTTTGCCAAGTCAAGGTATGCTGTGTGCATAGATTTGCCATAATCAATGGCCCTGGTCACACTTTCAAAGAAATCCACCCGATTTAACAGGCAGGATCTACCATTCATAAAGCCAAATTGGATAGGATCCAGGGTTTGGAGGTCACCTATGTCTTTATTCATGAGGTCTATAATAATAAATTCCATAGCCTTACAGATGAGGATGGTCAGGCTTATGGGTCTATAATTCCCTGGGTCTGTAGCTAGGACACTTTTGTGGAGGGGAATAACTGTAGCTGTTCTCCATTCCACCAGAACAAAGCTTGTGTTTAAGCTATGATTGAAAAGGGTACTAAGTGGTGCCACTAATTCATGTTTTAGCCTGTTTAAAAGACAGTCTGGGATGTCATCTGGTCCCAAACAGGCCGTGTTCTTTGTCTTGGACAGAGTTTTGAGGACCAGTTCTTTGGATGTGTAAGGTGGGGGGGGGGGTAGGAGAGGGTTTGTTGTAAGTTAGGAAGGGATAAGAGTGAGATTTTCATCAAAACTATCCACTAGCAGGTTTGCTATCTCTGTGGGGTCAGTGTGTGTGATACTGTTGGCCACAAGTTCTGCACATGCTTGGGTCCTACCCTTATAGCTGTAAAAGGCCTAATGGTTATCCTTGGCAGTACTTGTTAGGTTGCTCTCAAAGGTGATCTTGGAGGAACTGACACGTTGTCTTATTTACTTGTTAAGGCTAAGGATGGTGTTTTCATTTGTTGGGTCCTTGTCTCGTTGTCTTGAACAGCAACTTTTTGCATTTATTGTAGAGTTTGTTGATGCTGGAAGTCCACCATGGCAGCTTGATTTTATTTGAGGCTCTGGCTTTGATTCTATCTGGTACAGCCAAGTTCATACACTTATGCAAGTGATTATACAGGGCATTAATCTAAACTTCGGCATAGTTACCACTTTCAGCTTGGGGTGGGGCTTGGAATGCAATTACCTCTTCATCTAGAAGGGTATAGTTTGCCTTGGTGAAGTTTTTTAGTCTGATTTCACCCTTTGTGAGTTATGGTGTTAGTGTCAGTTCAAAGGTGACTGATTTGTAGTCAGTTTTAACTAATGATGGTCCAACAGTTGCAGCAGTGCACCTGTTTAACTTGTTAGTGAGGACCAGATCTAGAATGTTTGTTCCTCTTGTAGGGGTATGCACAATTTGCTCCAGGGTATCTGAATTCAAGCAAGTTTGGGCTAGAGTAGATTTCCTAGTTGATGGTGTGATAACTGAAATCCCTTATAACCAGTGTGTTCAGTAAAATTTGGATTGCCTGCAGTTTGGTTAAGTAGGTTTTGTGGGTGCCATGATCCATGTAGGGGGATCTATAACTGGCTAAGACTTGAATGGGAGTCTTAGCTACCATAATCTGGACCTGGAGTAACTCCATAGAGTTATCTAGTCTAGCTAGAGAGGAGGTGAATTTATCTTTAACATAGATTGAAACACTGCCTCCTTTGGTTTTCACATATTCATTTTGCGGTCTAAAGGTGTAGAAGGTATTGTAACCTTGCAGGGCTGGGGTACTCTCTCAGACCTTAAACCAGGTTTCTGTGACTGCACAGACATCTATATCTTCTAGTGAGAGAAGTGCTTCCAGGGAGAGCAGTTTCTCATTTAAGCTCCTATCATTTAGCAGTATGACCCTTATTTTCTTCTGATTGGTTAATTTCACATTGGTAATGTTGTTTTCAAGACCTTGCCTAAAAGAAAATCACTATGGGGGAGACAATAGCCTCTGTCAGCTGCTGAAAGCCTAGGGGCACCAGTTACAAACCATCTCTGGCAAAGCAGCGAGGTTTGTCAACCATGGCTTCCCAGGCAGAGAGGAACTGGATCCCCTTGGAATGACACCAAAAACTAAGCCAATTATTGAAATCAAACATTTTTTGTTTATACTGTGGCATCATTCTAGGTGAGGGTAGTATGCTGCTCAAGGCTAGGGACATACTTGCCTGGGATGCATACTTAGAGACCTCGACCATGTCTCTCTTCATATAGTCCAGCGAGACATATCTCAGGTCACTGACACCAACATGAACTATGACAGAGTCATAATGTACTTGTTGCTGAGCGATCTGAGTGCATACATGATTTGGTGAATCCTGACACTGGACAAACAGCTGACCATGACTTTCTCCTTGTCCAACCTGGTGACTGGGACATCTGTGTGTCTCACTACTGAGTCTCCACTTACAATAAACTTGTTTTTGAGTGTTACGCCTTACAGGCTTGGTGGATGAGACAATGGTGTTGATAGTGTTATGGGTGCTGTGGATACTGTGTTAGTTGTAGCATACTTGTGTTTTGGAGGTGTCTGGTGTATAGGTAAGTTTTGCAAGAGAACCTCCATGTATGTGAATTTACTTGTATGATGGGTATTATGTGTTTGAGTAGTGGTATGCGTATGAGTAATGGTACTATGTGGATATGTAGTGGTGGGTGAGTTGACAACCTTCTCCATGTTACTGTTCTGAATAAGAGAGAACATGGATTCTAGATTCTTGGTTTAAATACATCTCTCTCACTCTGTACTAGACCGTGTTATTAGTAAAGGGTTGTTTGTATACATGAGGCAATTACTACACTGCCTCAAGAGACCACAAGTCAACAAGGTTGGCAGGAGAAACAAGGGTAGCCAACTGTCCATAGTGCTAGGTTGAAGACTATTGTCACTAGGGATGGCTTTTTCAGAAATGATTACGGAGGACCTCAGTGAATGCATATTTCTGTCTGGATTTTAAGGGAAAAATCTAAGAATTTAACTGTCCAGCCTTGGTGTACAATGCTAAAACTTAAAAAAAAAAACTCTGACAAAATTCAAAAGAACCAATGAGGATGCTTATTCCAAGCCCTAGACTGGCCTCCCTTTACTATTCAAGTCCCAATCAAGACAGTTCTCTCACAAAACTGCACATAGGACCCTTCTAATCCAAGATGGCCTGGAAAATGTGCTCAGAATAAAGAAACCACTACAAACAGTTCCAGAAGCAGCAGATCTGGACTGTGCTACAGCTACTAGTTACCATAGTTTCAGCAAGAAACACTAGAGAATGTTTAACACAGCAGAAAAATACCAGTAAGATTGAATAAAATATTTAAAACTGCAGAAAATCAGCCAGGAGGCTCTAAAAATTTTTTTTTCTCAAAATTTTTTTTATTAATTATATGAATAGCAAGACAATTAAAAGATTATACATAACAAGAAGGCATAAATGAACATATAACGATTCATCTAGTGATAACAACCTTCATGAGATTTTGATACGTTATTTAGAAATAAAACATACACCATATGTACACTATATACAAGTTAGGCAACCTGAGAGAAAAAAAAAATATTTAACATTAACTATTTAATATGTTTAGAACCTTTTCTAACACAACCTTTCTAATAGCTTTTTTTTTGGACTTCCACCTAAGTATCTTTGAGCATCAATAAATTTAAAAGCCATTTTCTGGAAAGTAACCCATTTTAATTTAGAATGATCAATCCAATTTTGTATTATATAAAGTTTTAGTAATGAGCAAATAAAAATGATAACATGAATATCAACTTTTGAAAGATGAATCAATGGAATATGTAGAATAGCAAATTCCCACATCAACATGGATTTTTGATATCCCATTTTCTGCAGTCTGACTTTCAAAGATGTCCACAATCTGTGAGAAAAATGACAATACCATAGAATATGAAGGAGGTCTGCTTGGGGATGAGAACAGCATGGACACGAAGGGGACTTATTTGGGTTAAATTTGTTTAATTTGATTGGGGTAAAGTAGGCATCATTATTAATCATTAATTGTGTGTATGCTAATTTTTTAAAAGGGATAAATTCCTTAGTGTGTCTAATAGCCAGGACTTTCTGAGATTCTGACAATTGGGAATTATAATTCAACCAAACATTAGATAAAAGACAGTTGTGGTCCATCATTAAATAATTAATTAATTTATATGAGTTTGAGAGCATTTTATCAGATGATGAAAGTATTTTGATAATCGTGTTAAGGTTTTTCAATTGTGAGTCTATGGGGACCAGAGATACAACTTTGTTTTTAATTATTGCTCTTAGTTGTGTAAGAATTGATGAGTAATTCCAGTTTACTTTCAATAACTTACGCCAGTCAGATAAAGGCAAGTCAAGATATTTCAAAACATCTCCTACTTTTAGATTTTTAATTAAAGGATAGTTTGTTAAGTTCAAAAGTTTATTGTCCAATAATATATTTGGGTTTAGATGAATTGGCTGAACATGGTGCGAGATCTTTTCTAGTTTACACATTTTGAGTAAGGTTTGGAAATCTCTAATCTTTTGTTTAAATACTGTAGATATATTTTTAATAAATAAACTATCCAGAAAGATAAAGGGAATAGCTTCAGGATTTAAATTATTAGAAATGACATAATTATACCATAATTTTATCCATAAAGAGTGATTTGGATAAGAAGTGTTATTGAATTTAGAGATAGTAAGAAGTTTATTGGATGAGACAATCAAATAATAGAGATAAAGATTAGGTAAACCCAAACCTCCCTTGTCCTTCGAAAATGCCAATCTAGAATAGGAAATTCTAACAGATTTAGGGAACCATATGAATTTTGCCAAAGCTTTATTTACAGACTCAAAAAAAATTTTTGAAATTATCTGATCAGATGATGAGAATTGGTAAAGAAATTTAGGCAGAATATTCATTTTAATAATGGCCACCCTTGAAAGAAATGAAATGTTTAGATGCTTCCATCTGTCCATATCAGACAATATAGAGTTCCATAATTTATTAATATTATTTTGAAAGGAAGATTTATTATTGTGTTCTAAATTGATTCCTAAATATTTTATATTATAAGTAAACTGAAAATGATCATCTGGAAACAAACAAGATTTGTGTGCTAAATGATTTAAGGGAAAAATATGAGTTTTTGTAGAATTTAAAAGATAGTTGGAAACCAAAGAAAAATAATCAATAGAATTCATTATTTTTCTGTAATCAGATAATGGAGTTTGAAAGTAGATTACTAAATCATCCGCAAAAGCAGAGAAATGATATTAGTATTAAGAATTCTAGGGATGTTATGAAAAGTATTTTGAGTTATAAACAATAGCAAAGGTTCTAAGTAAATGTTGAAAAGAAAAGGGGACAATGGACAACCCTGTCTTGTTCCTTTAGTGATCTTTATCGGAGCAGAAAATTGACCATTAATGTATAGTCTAGTAAACATATTCTTGTATAAAACTTTTAAAAAATTTATAAAGAATAAGGGCATATTAAAACATAACATAGTTTGAAATAGAAAGTTCCAACATACTCTGTCAAAGGCATTTGATGCATCTATAATCAAAGCATATATAGGGTTTGGATTTTTCTTAATGAGATGAAGTATAGTCTCTAAAGATAGAGTATTATCCCAAGCATGTCTCTGAGACATAAAACCTGATTGATCTGACGAGATAATTGAGGGTAAAATCCGTTTCAATCTGTTAGCCAGAATAGATGACAGAATCTTAATATCCACGTTAATTAAAGAAATGGGTCTATAATTTACTGGGTCAGATTTATCTTTATTATTTTTTAGAATTAGAATGGTTTTGGATGTGTTCCAATGAATATCTGAGATATCATTAACTCTTATATGATTGTAAACTTTAAATAGAAAGGGAAGAACTACCAATTTGAAAGTTTTGAAAAATTCTGGAGTAAAACCATCAGGTCCCGGAGATTTACCCAATTTGAGATTATCTATTGAATCCGAGATTTCTTGTACCAATATAGGGGTAGAAAGTAGTTTTTGCTGATTATCATTAAGTTTAGGGAACTGCAAAGAGTCTAAAAGAGTTTTGAGTGATTATCTTTAACAGAATTAGAAGAACCTGAATATAACTCAGTGTAAAGAGAGGTGAAAAGTTGAATAATATCTTCATCAGTATTATATAATCTGTTATTATAAGATAAAGATGTAATATTTGGATTTCTGAAGTTAACTTTAATAATTCTCGCTAATAATTTAGATGGAACCTGGGCCCACTCTGAATATGAAGCAAGTAGCTTTTGTTCAGCTAAGGAGAGGTTATTTTGGTGAAGCAGAATTAAATCTTTCTGACAATCAAAAATTAGTTTTTCTAAAGTAGCATCATAGTTCAGACTAAGATGATTTTCCAACGAAGAAATTCTTGATTTTAAGAATTCCTCTTTCTTAAAGTATTGTTTTTTGAAAAAAGCAGCTTTACTAATAAATAAACCTCTTAATCATGCTTTACACGCAGCCCATTGTATGTCATAAGGAATGTCTGATGATTCAAGACTATTCACCATTTCATTTAGGATTTCTGAAGCTTGTTTGCAAATATCTTCATTTGACAATAAGTTATTATTTAAGGTCCACTTATTAAACATAGTTTTATTTTTGATATTGGGTTTTATGTTCAATTTTAGTGAAATTCTTGAGTGATCCGAAAAGAATCTGGGTTCTGTAGTAAAGTCCACAATATATTTTGAAATATAATCTGAAATTAGAAAGAAGTCTAATCTGGACCACGAATGATAGCACTTAGAATAATAAGTATATATATCATTCTTGTTTATATTTTTAACAGTGCGGAGGGATCTATTAAATTATATTCTGTCATCAAATCATTTATAGCCAGAGTAGATTGAAGATTATAGGTGACAGTGGAGCGGAACGATCAATTACAGGGTTTATAACTGCATTCCAGTCACCACCCACTATAATATGATGATCCTTATAGGATGCAAGAATATTGTAAATTTTAAAATGAACAAATGTTGTGAATGACATGGGCCATATAGATTTAAAATTAATAAGGGTTTGTCCAAACCAGCAATAGAAGCGTAAATAAGCACCACCTCCCTCATCATCAAATTTCTCATCAATAATATTCCCAATGAATTTTTGTTTAATGATTATAGCTACACCTCTGGAGTTAGATGAGTCACCTGAAGCTATAATCTTTTTGATCCATTTTTTTAACTCTTTATTCCAATCAATACGTGAAATATGGGTCTCTTGAATAAAACAAATGTTAGCCTGTGATTTAAAGATCATATGAAATAATAGTGACTTTTTCGCTTTATCTTGAATGCCTCTAACATTCCAAGAATCTAAAATTATGTCAACAGGCATATTCTACAAGTATAATCATTATTGATGCTATAAAAGTGAACTCAAGGTGCAAATCCAACACAACATTAAAAAGAAGAAGAAAAAATAAAAGAAAAAACAGTCTTTAAGTATTCAAGCAAGTCATCAAATAACATTTGTTGAAAAAAAAGAAAAAGTTTTTTAAGAACCATGAAATGTATAATAATAACCTTTATCCTAACCCTAGTGCCTACCCACCAATCCCCTGTGATAAAGGAAGAGCAGAAGAACATGAAAAACATTGTAATTATAGATAATAATAACCTCAAGTTAGAATACAAATTACTCAAAGGAAGCCTAACATAACATAAAGTCCGAGTAATACTACTAAAAATATATACAAAATTAACTAATTTCAAGACGTCCAACATGCTTAATCCCTACTTATAATACTAATCTAAAGCTCCTATCCTTAAATTGAAATTTATAGTGATTAAATGTATTTCCTCAAGTATTTCAAGAGAAAGAGAAACAAGTAAATAATAAATAAATCACACTCTGCTTAACTAGAACACTCTATCATAAGAAGTAATACAATTAAAACTGAAAGATATGTAAGATAACATATATAAGTATAACAAAACCAACTGGTAACATTATAATATAAGTAAATAAGCATAGCATTACTGAACTAAAGATAATAGTCATGCACTATCTACTGAACCTTCTTTAGTACTTTAGTGATAATTTCATTAATCAACATGACCATTAGTATGATAAAAGCACTAATACCTGTAGAATGAGTATTTAGTTATAGTTCAAATAAAGCAAAAACAACTACCAAGCAACCATATCTCAAAATGAAAAACAATTCAGTCTGGAGATGCATCTATTAACTAGATAATAATAGTACAGGAACTATTCAAAATTAAATATTATAAGCTGTAAGGTTTTAACACTAGTTAATATACATGAATAAAGTATAATTATATTATTAAATAGTAACTTAAACAGCATCATATATATTGGACTGAATGTACAACAATGTGCATACATATAATTTTAAATCTACTTTTTGAATATTTTACTAATGACTCTGTTAGGTTATATAGCCATACTATTCTTCTAAGCTATAGATGTAACATAGCAAAACAGCATGAAAAGACAAGGCTTTTAAAGTAAACATTTTGAAAATCTAATTAAAACAGAAACAAGCAAGCTAAATGCAGTAAATCTAAGGGCTTAAATATATACATGTAGATTCAGCTAATCATATTAAAGATAGTTATTTCAAACCTTTCAAATAAGTAAAGGCTTTCTTAAACATAAACTACTAATCATAAATATCACATCCAGCCTCTGAGAAGAGAGAGAGCAGAGAATAGAAAGAACATGAAACTTTCATATGAACAGGTATACTTTGTAACATTTGTCAAATTAAACATTTCAGTATAATATAAAATATTGTGTGAAAAAATATTCTGAATAGGAAAATATGTTCATTTCTTTACACATCCTTTAGAATTTTAATATATAAAACTAACCTGTTCATTTGTTTCCAGAAACATTTTCACTCTGCTTTATGAAAGTAGCAGCTTGCTTTGAAGTCATGCAGACACACTAAAAGTCACTGAATATATTATGTGACATGAATCTGTTTAAATTTAAATAGCAACCTTCATTTATGAAGAGAAAACACTTTAAATAATAGCCAGATCTATTAAAAAGTTAGTGCTATTGAATACTTGTTGAAAACAAGCAGACTTGTGTATTTGAAACTGTCCTTCTTTCCTCACAAATGATGACATCACCATCCATCTCAGAGAGACTGTAGTGCGCATGTTCATGCAGAGCATCAGCTGGAACTCTGAGGGGAAGATTTTCTTGCTAGAATGTTGAGATGGAATGTTTTTCCCTCCAAAAATTATTTAGCTTACACAGAAGGCTGTAACTCCAAAGCTTGTAGTAAAATTAACATATTATCTATTTACACAGCAAGCATATGTGAGAGAAAGAGAAAAAAGTAAATACAGGAATTTAAATGCTTCTATTAATCCACACAAATCTAACAAGCATATATCCTGTCACTGCACACTGTCACACCAAATCCATCATGTGTAAATTACATGACAAGTTCTTAAGGTAATATAATTATGTCACACCAGAATTACAAATCATGTAACACAAATACTGTCATATTAAAGAAAAGAAAATATCAAACCTTATTGTAGTTCTTAAACAGTAGAATATTAAGATACAGTGTCAGGAAGCTTTTTAAATGTTTTAAGAAAAATGTCTTTTGCATCTTTAGGATCTGAACATACAAATCTTTTGTCATTAGCTGTGAAAGACAAGGTATTAGGATATGCCATTCGAAATCTAATCCCTCTTTTTATCAAGTCAGCACAATAGGGGGCTAGTTTTTGTCTATTTAATTTGATCTGTGCAGGAAGATCTTGGGAAAATAATAGTTTGTGAGACTTCCATATGAATTGTTTCTTTGTTTTAGCAGTTTCTAGGATCTGGAAAGTGTCTTGAAAGTTTAGTAACTTAGTATAAATTAACCTTGGTGTGGAAGAATCTTGCTTTGTATGCAGTGCTCTGTGTGCTCTCTCTACAATTATAGATTTTGAAGAAGCTTCACAATTTAACAGAGTTTCAAAGATATTTTTAGTCACAGATAACAAGTTTTTATTGTCATAAGATTCAGGTAAACCACGAATAATGATGTTATTTCTTCGACTCCTGGCTTCCAGATCCAATATTTTAGCTTGTAAATCTGAAACAGTTTTATCTCTAGATTTAAAGTCACTTTCCAATAAGTCTGTTTTAACCTCCAAAGCTAAGATTTTATTTTCAATAGTAACAATACTATCGTTTATTTGCTTTAAAGATTTACTAAAGTCTGTAAACTGTTCTGAAAAGTTTTGTATAGCACTTTGGATTGGTTTTAATGCTATTTTTAGTTCTTCTAAAAGGAAATTTGAGCCATTTAAATCTTTATTACTTACATTAAAAGTTTCTGTAGGTTGTCTAGATGATTTCAGTCTTTTTGAACCTGAATCTTTTTCAGGAGAGAGCATTGAAGTATATTTGGCCTTTGTAGGCTGAGTCTCCATGGAGTCAGATTTTGTAGCCATGCCCAGAAATGGAATGCTGTCAACAGGATACCAGGAACCAGGAACAGACTGGAGCAGTAGGAGTCCCAGCAGCAGAGAGACCAAGAATGTTCTGAGGTAAAATAAATCCCAGGATAATAATTCCAGAAGAAAAAATAATCCAAATGCGTAGAAAAAGATTTATAAAATCTTTTAGTATAAAAATTTGAGGAAAAAGGTTGATGTAAAGTTGTAAAAAAAAACAAAAGTTAAATAGCTGTGAGGAGCTCAGAGAGTAAGGACTAGACTAGTCGGCAGCCATCTTGGAATCAGGAGGCTCTAAAAATGATTTAAACAGTTAACAGATTAGTTAATGAAGTACTGCTTGGTGGGAAAACCAGAGCAGGCAGAACAGATCGCTTTAAAACAGTAAAAAAATACCAGTAAATACTTAAACAGTGGAAACAACAGAAAAGCTTGCTAAACAGCGTAAACAGCAATAAATTTTGATGTTACAGGCACAGTGTAGCAGGCAGTTGCAGTATAACTGAGTAGTTTAGTACAAAGTAAATACATACAGTATAAAAGTAGGTGGCAGGCAATAAAAAAGTGCAGTAAATAGTATAAATAAGCAAATATATTACAACTGAAGCAAAAGAAATCCCAGTGCGAATTATTTTTGAAAATCCTCAGAAATAAATAATAGAGTAAAATAATATGTTAGTAAAATAAAAGAATTGTGGCAAATTTTGCAAATGTACAACATGTAGAATATGAAATATTCCTCTCTGTAAACTGATCCAGTGAGTTTCTGTTGAATAAGATAGTCACCATATGAAACAGCAAGTCATATCAGAACAGAATAAGTATATATGCCACAGAAAGAAAGGCATTTGTGAATGTCCTGTGTAGCATCCCCCATGCAGCCTAAGTCTCTGTACAGTCTGCTGAAAAACATTGCCACTGCAATGCACACCTTTGTGTTTTCTCAAAAGCAGCTTTATTAGTATAAACCAATCTCTGCTGACTTTGTTATACTAAAATAAGAATGTTTTGCAAATTTCCAAAACATAAAAACATTGCCACTGCAATGCACACCTTTGTGTTTTCTCAAAAGCAGCTTTATTAGTATAAACCAATCTCTGCTGACTTTGTTATACTAAAATAAGAATGTTTTGACAAATTTCCAAAACATAAAAAGTCTTTAAAGTCTTTTCACAAAAAATGTCTCCAGTAATGTTAGTGCACTCCCTCCATGGTTTGTTGTAGCACAAGTAAAAATGTTGCTGGTTGCATAAAAAAAACGAAAGCCTTTACTCTAATGTCAGACATAAGGATGACAAGGAGTCTCATCTGGTTCTGTGATCTTTTTGAATGGACTCCTCCAGTGCTGATATTCTGATCTCAACTCTGGAACTTCTAGATTCCTCTAGAACCGCATTCTATCTTTATTCTCTCTGTCTCTTTGACATACCCTGGAATTGTGCATGGGGACCATTTTGTGTATTCTATCTTTATTCTCTCTGTCTCTTTGACATACCCTGGAATTGTGCATGGGGACTGTTTTGTGTATTCTATCTTTATTCTCTCTGTCTCTTTGACATACCCTGGTGTTGTGCATGGGGACTGTTTTGTGTATAGCTAATATTATCCACTTTTTGTTTTATTTTTATTTTCATTTTCTTTACCAATCTTGTCTGACTAGGTTTAGTCAAAAAACCTTTATCAGCAGAGACCTGAGGAGAAAAGCTCCAAATATTTTTTAAAATGACATTCAGTAATATTCTTGAACAAATATTAAGTAATATGCATTAACAATGATACATATATTTGCCACTTAGATTGCATTCATATCAAATAAATGCAGCTATTACAGTATAAAATATACTTATGCATTATTAGATGTTAAACACTGGGCATTTGAAGAAGTGTTTTAGTGGGTTTGTCATAAAGATAATACATTGTGTGATTAGTGCTTAAAAATTCTGAGAAATGTAAGTGAGGGAAGGAACTAGGTAAGGCAGAAAATGTTAATACTCTAGTTAAGAGGGTGGGTATAAAACAGGTTCATAGATAATGCCATACAGAGTTAGGGGTGACCATTATCACAAAGCTATGTAAATGCCTTAAAGAGATAAGCAGAATAGTCATTGCATTTCAAAGAATTGTAACAATGTCTTTCAATACCATTACATATATCAAAATTAAAGTTGTACTCTTACTTCACAGGGAAACCACTAGGCTATGTAAGATTTAACCCTACTACACACAGCTGAAGACCACTGGTTTTAGGACTTGAGCATGGTTTTAATAACTCAAACAGGACAACCATTCTGGTGGTGATATTCAGGAGATGCTGGACATTCATTTTGAAGGCTTGGAGGGGTACTGGACACTGCGAAGCTTGACATTCCTCCCTTTTTGACTCTGCCTTTGCAGGAGTATATGGATAGTCATTAAAATGAATAGTCCCCTTAGACGCTAGTGCCACAGTGGGTCTGAGTCCATGTGATCCCCAGGCATTCGTACTGTGACTGAGGTACCCAAATGACCTTGAGAGTAATTTTGTCACTTGGGATGATCTCTGTATGATATTTAGTTAAACTGGCCTTGCCTGGCAAATCAAAGAATAATTACTGGTTGTGGAGTAAGAACTCCTTCACTTACTGTTTTGGGGCTTTGACTCATCTCACCTACCACTATCTTAGATATGTACAGATTCTGTATCTCAGACACTGAAATGAATAATTTTGTCTCAGCTTCTTTCCATGGTTAAAGAATGTTTATGTGATAAATGTGTCCCCGATCTATCTAATTTGATAATTTACTTTGCTTTACTCACTATGTGACCTCATATGGTCCTCACCACTGTGTTAGAAATGTAATTTTTGATGAGGTTAGTAAATGTTATATACACACAATGGGGTGCTTTGTCCTCTGTATGTCCTGTTTAACCTCTCTTATGGGGAGGTGTAATGCTCTTACACTGGTTTAAAGGGAATGTCCTCCTTGTTCCATCTATTCATAGTTATATCCAGCAGTCCTCTAGGATCTTCATTCCATCTATTCATAGTTATATCCAGCAGTCCTCTAGGATCTTCATTGCATCTATTCATAGTTATATCCAGCAGTCCTCTAGGATCTTCATTCCATCTATTCATAGTTATATCCAGCAGTCCTCTAGATCTTCATTCAATCTATTCATAGTTATATCTAACAGTCCTCTAGGATCTTCCTGATAGAAGTGCTCAAAAAGCAAGAATCTTTTGAAAACTTGGGGAACCTCGTTAATGGCAAATAAGAAGGGTAGAATTCATTTGTCTCAGTTTTTGACAACATCTTTTATCACTTTCTTGAGCATGGACTTTAGCAGCCTATTAAATTGTTAAACAGGCCCTCAGTCTGCACATTGTATGCAGAAGTTCTGAATTGCATCACTTGAAGTTTTGACATAGGTGATGTATAACTTATCACATAAAAAGGGTTCCCTGTTCTATAACAATCTCCTTTGGTATGCTTAATCTAGAAATTGCAAAACTACTTCTCATGATATAACCTTAGATTTATCCTTTCACAGACGGATTGTTTCAGGGTGCTTGTTTGTGTCATCTGTTTAACTAGAGCATTCTTAGAGGGTGTTCACTATGTGCATAGGTATAAATTAGCACTAAAAGCAGGGATGTGGATCCATCTGTTGGCACTCAGAGTATCTTGCCAAACATTTATCTTTAATATTATCCTCAGACAATAAAACCTGGATAGAACTTGAGCTTTAGGTTGGTCCATGCCCAGATGCCTCTGCAAAGTGCTATATGCCAGCACTGCCGTTTAGAACACCAAACAATGAAAATGTTGACCTTTATAATACTGAACACAAAATGTTGAATATTCAGAATGTTGACAAATGCTGGTAATCATTTCTGACACTGCAGTAAAGCTTGATGTGGGGTTTTGCCCTTTTTTCACTGTGGTGCAATCTCAGAGTTAGTCTATATAATTGCGGGGGAAATATTCCAAGAGTTCAATGTTATGGGTTGGATGTTTTGAGTGTCAGCTATTTGTGAAATCAATATTCTGACATCAGCCCATATGCCAGTTTAATTTCTAGCTCTTTAAAGGTGTTAAATATTACCTTAAGTATTAAGTTGGCATACGTTTCCTTCACTTTCTTTGGTCAGCTGGTATAATAAATCATTTTGAAGTTCACAATGGTTGTAAGATGGAGGAGGATTTGTGTATTTTCCTGGATATGTTTTCCATGGTGGTGCTGAATGTATTTTTCTGGATATGTTTTCCATGGCAGTGCTCAGTGTATTTTCCTGGATATGTTTTCCATGGCAGTGCTCAGTGTATTTTCCTGGATATGTTTTCCATGGCAGTGCTCAGTGTATTTTCCTGGATATGTTTTCCATGGTGGTGCTGAATGTATTTTCCTGGATATGTTTTCCATGGTGGTGCTGAATGTATTTTCCTGGATATGTTTTCCATGGTGGTGCTGAATGTATTTTCCTGGATATGTTTTCCATGGCTATGTTCAGTATATTTTTCTGGATATGTTTTCCATGGTGGTGCTGAATGTATTTTCCTGTATATGTTTTCCATGTCAGTGCTCGATGTATTTTTCTGGATATGTTTTCCATGGTGGTGCTGAATGTATTTTCCTGGATATGTTTTCCATGGTGGTGCCAAATGTATTTTCCTGGGTATGTTTTCCATGGTGGTGCTGAATGTATTTTCCTGGATATGTTTTCCATGGTGGTGCTGAATGTATTTTCCTGCATATGTTTTCCATAGCTGTGTTCAGTGTATTTTCCTGGATATGTTTTCCAAGGTGTTGCTGAATATATTTTTCTGGATATGTTTTCCAAGGTGGTGTTCAGTGTATTTTCTTGGATATGTTTTCCATGGCAGTGCTCAGTGTATTTTCCTGCATATATTTTCCATGGCGGTGCTCGATGTATTTTCCTGGATATGTTTTCCATGGCTGTGCTTGATGTATTTTTCTGGATATGCTTTCCATGTTGGTGCTTGATGTACTTTTCTTGATATGTTTTCCATGGTGGTGTAGAATGTATTTTCCTTGATATGTTTTCCATGGTGGTGCCAAATGTATTTTCCTGGATATGTTTTCCATGGTGGTGCTAAATGTATTTTCCTGGATAAGTTTTCCATGGCTGTCTTCAGTGTATTTTTCTCGATATGTTTTCCATGGTGGTGCTGAATGTATTTTTCTGGATATGTTTTCCAAGGTGGTGCTCAGTGTATTTTTTTGGATATGTTTTCCATGGCAGTGCTCAGCGTATTTTCCTGGATATGTTTTCCATGGCGGTGCTCGATGTATTTTCCTGGATATGTTTTCCATGGCTGTGCCCGGTGTATTTTTCTGGATATCTTTTCTATGGTGGTGCTCGATGTATTTTTCTGGATATCTTTTCTATGGTGGTGCTGAATGTATTTTCCTGGATATGTTTTCCATGGCAGTGCTCAGTAAATTTTCCTGGATATTTTTTCCATGGTGGTGATTGATGTATTTTCCTGGATATGTTTTCCATGGCGGTGCTCAATGTATTTCCTGGATATGTTTTCCATGGTGGTACTGAATGCAATTTCCTGGATATGTTTTCCATGACGGTGTTCAGTGTATTTTCTTGGATATGTTTTCCAAGGAGGTGCTCAGTGTATTTTCCTGGATATGTTTTCCATGGCAGTGCTCAGTGTATTTTCCTGAATATGTTTTCCATGACAGTGTTCATTGTATTTTCTTGGATATGTTTTCCATGGCTGTGTTCAGTGTATTTTCCTGGATATGTTTTCCATGGGGGTTGCTCAGTGTATTTTCCCAGATACGTTTTCCATGGCGGTGCTCAGTGTATTTTCTTGGATATGTGTTCCATGGCAGTGCTCAGTGTATTTTCCTGGACATGTTTTCCATGGTGGTGTTCATTGTATTTTCCTGGTTATGTTTTCCATGGCTGTGTTCAGTGTATTTTCCTGGGTATGTTTTCCATGGCAGTGCTCGATGTATTTTCCTGGATATGTTTTCCATGGCTGTGCCCGGTGTATTTTTCTGGATATCTTTTCTATGGTGGTGCTCGATGTATTTTTCTGGATATCTTTTCTATGGTGGTGCTGAATGTATTTTCCTGGATATGTTTTCCATGGCAGTGCTCAGTAAATTTTCCTGGATATTTTTTCCATGGTGGTGATTGATGTATTTTCCTGGATATGTTTTCCATGGCGGTGCTCAATGTATTTCCTGGATATGTTTTCCATGGTGGTACTGAATGCAATTTCCTGGATATGTTTTCCATGACGGTGTTCAGTGTATTTTCTTGGATATGTTTTCCAAGGAGGTGCTCAGTGTATTTTCCTGGATATGTTTTCCATGGCAGTGCTCAGTGTATTTTCCTGAATATGTTTTCCATGACAGTGTTCATTGTATTTTCTTGGATATGTTTTCCATGGCTGTGTTCAGTGTATTTTCCTGGATATGTTTTCCATGGGGGTTGCTCAGTGTATTTTACCAGATACGTTTTCCATGGCGGTGCTCAGTGTATTTTCTTGGATATGTGTTCCATGGCAGTGCTCAGTGTATTTTCCTGGACATGTTTTCCATGGTGGTGTTCATTGTATTTTCCTGGTTATGTTTTCCATGGCTGTGTTCAGTGTATTTTCCTGGGTATGTTTTCCAAGGTGGTGCTCAGTGTATTTTCCTAGATATGTTTTTCGTGGTAGTGCTCAGTTTATTTTTCTGGATATGTTTTCTATGGTGGTGCTCAGTGTATTTTCCTGGATATGTTTTCCATGGCAGTGCTCAGTGTATTTTCCTGGATATGTTTTCCATGGTGTTTCTCAGTGTATTTTCCTGGATATGTTTTCCTTGGGGGTGCTCAGTGTATTTTCCTGGATATGTTTTCCATGGCTGAGTTCACTGTATTTTCCTGGATATGTTTTCCATGGCAGTGCTCAGTGTATTTTCCTGGATATGTTTTCCATGGTGGTACTCAGTGCATTTTCCTGGATATGTTTTCCTTGATGGTGCTCAGTGTATTTTCCTGGATATGTTTTTCATGGCTGTGTTCACTGTATTTTCCTGGATATGTTTTCCATGGCAGTGCTCAGTGTATTTTTCTGGATATGTTTTCCATGGCAGTGCTCAGTGTATTTTCCTGGATATGTTTTCCATGGCGTTGCTCAGTGTATTTTCCTGGATATGTTTTTCTTGGTGGTGCTCAGTGTATTTTCCTGGATATGTATTTCATGGTGGTGCTCAGTGTATTTTCCTGGATATGTTTTCCTTGGTGGTGCTCAGTGTATTTTCCTGGATATGTTTTCCATGGTGGTGCTAAATGTATTTTCCTGGATATGTTTTCCATGGCTGTGTTCAGTGTATTTTTCTGGATATGTTTTCCATGGTGGTGCTGAATGTATTTTTCTGGATATGTTTTCCAAGGTGGTGCTCAGTGTATTTTTTTGGATATGTTTTCTATGGCAGTGCTCAGTGTATTTTCCTGGATATGTATTCTATGGCAGTGCTCGGTGTATTTTCCTGGATATGTTTTACTTGGTGGTGCTCAGTGTATTTTCCTGGATATGTTTTCCATGTCAGTGCTCAGTGTATTTTCCTGGATATGTATTCTATGGCAGTGCTCGGTGTATTTTCCTGGATATGTTTTACTTGGTGGTGCTCAGTGTATTTTCCTGGATATGTTTTCCATGTCAGTGCTCAGTGTATTTTCCTGGATATGTTTTCCATGACAGTGCTCAGTGTATTTTCCTGGATATGTTTTCCAAGGTGGTACTCAGTGTATTTTCCTGGATATGTTTTCCATGGCGGTGCTCGATGTATTTTCCTGGATATGTTTTCTATGGCAGTGCTCGGTGTATTTTCCTGGATATGTTTTAGTTGGTGGTGCTCAGTGTATTTTCCTGGATATGTTTTCCATGTCAGTGCTCAGTGTATTTTCCTGGATATGTTTTCCATGACAGTGTTCAGTGTATTTTCCCGGATATGTTTTCCAAGGTGGTACTCAGTGTATTTTCCTGGATATGTTTTCTATGGCGGTGCTCAGTATCATCTCCCATTGTACGATCTTGAAGTTCAATCTGCCCACTTATTGATCAAATAGTTCAGAGTTTTTCTCTGTTGTCATCTTTAAAGAAGTAGAAGGCTCTGCTTTTTCTCCTGCTAAAACAGAGGTCTCACAATCCTAGGTATCATATTTATCTACTTGCTCTTTCTGCTAAATATGTTTTTTGTCTGAGGTTTGTGAAGAAACAAGCTGCCTGGATTCTTTGCTGTCACTGTGGCTTGATGCAGCAAGGACCATCTTCCTCTTTGTTTTCTTTCTCTTCGGAGGTCCTTTCTACCCTCGACACTTGACCGAGCTTGAGATGAAGCGCACAACGTGTTCATTATGCCATTTCTTTCCTTTCCTTTCTTGTCAGGACCGTGCGTACCTCAAATTATTCTTCGATTACAGATTGGACAGGTTACCCATCTTTATTGTCTAATGTTGTTGCTACTAGGTTTTCTTTTCTCTGTATGCCCACCCATTTTCCATGGGTCTAATCAGCATTATATAATAAAGGCCCAATACTATTACAAAATGAGCACACTGATTGGACAAGCCTCCCCGCTCTGTAAACCTTGGCTCGAGATGATTGTCACTGGTGAAACAACACCCTGACCCCATATGCAAAATGTGAAAAGGGGTTGAGGATGGATGGATGGATGGATGGATGGATGGATGGATGGATGGATTGGACAACCCAAGTAGGGTGCCCATTGTAAATCAAACATATACCAATAGAAAGACGTCTGGCCACTGTGTGGCCAGTCTTTGCATTGCAATTTGCACTGTAACACCATCCTTTTAACCAGTAGCAGATTATTCAAGTGGTTTTTTTTTAAAGCAGTTGGAACTCTGCGCTTAGCGTCATTGAGAAAGTATGTTAATGTGTTTCTTCTTGAAGAAAAAGAAGCATGCACGTTTTATTTCACTGATAATCTTACATTTTTCTTCTTTTATTACAGGAAGAAACTCATTAGCTTACTTTGTTGTCACCGCTAAGTGGGAAATTCAAATTGCTTTTAAAAAAATCTTAAATTAATAGTCTGCTCAATGCAGCAGGTTACAACATTATAAATATTAAAAAATATATCAAAAATCACACCTTTCCATGCTGAAAACTGTGCAATCATTTCCACGGCACCTCCTTTAATGACTTCCATCCTCAGTAATTAGCTCGGGGCAGAGACAACAACATTCTATGTAGTTGTTCCAGTATACATGCAGAGCATGCACAGTATGTCACCTGAGTGCCTCAGACTGCCAGAAGCTGGTAGAAGATAACTAAAGTCTTTTAATACAATACTTTATTTAGAAAAGGTAAGATTTTGTTTTCTTAAATAATGTCATTTTGCATTAGCAATACTCCACTCCATAAGTGGGTAACATAGGATTTATCCGTGGTTGGCTTTATTTAATCCTTCAAGCTTGCCCTCATGATCAGTCAATGGCAACCATGGGTAAATCATGTGTTATCCCTGCACAGTTGCAGATTATTGCTTAATTATCCCTGATATTCCTGAACGATATCACTGAAATCGTTTGCCAAAGAAAACAATAGTGGCTTGTATTGTTGGGGTGTGATGAAGGTTCTATCATCCTCAAGGATCTTTACTCTTAAGCTGGATCCTCCATAGTTCCTTAAAATGTTGAAAGTCTTGTCCAATAAACAAGTCATGTGAAAGACATGGTACTAAAGCCACATGATTTATGACATCTCTAAATAATAGATTAGATTTCTACTTTGGCAACTGAATACCTTGGTTTATATGTATTAATGCACATGACTTCTACTGCTTTAGAGGAATAGGCTTCCTGCTCGTAAACAAATTTCCTCTTAATGAGGATTACCATAGTGCTAGAATCTGTTATGTCTATGTAGTTCTTTTCAACCAATGAGCACATACATATTAATAACTTAGTTGTGGCGCAATAACAGAATACGGTCTCTACCAGTCTAGCAGTACTTTATTTATTTAACCATCCATTGATGACCAATATATTACCACTAGGCTAGTGGTCTTTTTTCAGGGGAGAAAATAGGTGGTAATTATACTACTAGGAGAAATTTGGCCAGGGCATGTAAGAACTTCCCCTACTTGTTTCTCTTTGGAGCTGGTAGATGGTGCCAGAGGGCTGCTACAGCAGCAAGACAGAGATATAAAAGAAACAGCAACACTGAGGAGAAGAAAAAAGATATAGAACTGAACCACTTTATTAACATCAAAATCCCAAAACATATAAGCAAATTGAAAATAAATTAAGGCCAATATAATGTTAAAATCAATTACTTTTCGCCCTTATAAAATGTTGAGTGAATAACATAAATGATGACGCTATGCTGTCCATAGTTGTAAATTGTTTTGTTGCATTGTCATAAAATCTACACTTATAATTGTTTTGTTGCATTGTCATAAAATCTACACTTATATGTGTACAAACTTTTGTTTTTTTAAAATGAATTACCATGCACTTGTAAAATGCAGTTAGAATAGCACAGTCAAGCATCATATTGTGTGTACACTGCCGCATGTCATTTTTTCTTTGCAATGTTATTAATTTTTCTTCCGTATTGCTAATCTGTGCTACTTTATTATAGAAAAGAAATAAAATAGTATATTTGAAAAAAAAAAACGATATGGAGAATTTGGAGAAAAATGTGTTTGTTATGGAGAATCAGAACGCGGATAAAGATTCCTATGTGGTGAATGTTACAAATGAGCGATGTTGCCTCAATGGAAAATAAAGTAAGAGAGTCCATTAGAGAAGTGCAGATAACAGAACTGATATCAAGAGGGCTTGCAGGTGATGTTCTGTTGAAAATAGCCAACCAGGGTGATCCAGGTGACAAGTTGTGCTGTTTCATGGGGTGAGATGAAGATAACCTTTCAGAAGTACTGATGATAGTAATGTGGAGAAGAAAACAGGTGATGTGGTTGCAGAGAATATGACAGTTAAAACTTATGCAGCAGTGACATGAAGTAAACGAGGAAAGAAGCAACAAAATGGGAGGAAGTCTGGTTTTCATGGCAGCAGAAAATACAGCAGTTAAAACGTATATGCAGCAGTGAGAGAATGTACAAAAAGGACAGCACCAGCAAACTGTAAGCAAAACTGAAGCAAAACTGAAGCAAAACTGAAGCAAAACCGCCTTTAAAATAAGAAAAGGCCAACTCTGAGAGTAAGAACAAAAAGTGAGACTGTAATATACAGATACTATGTATGGAACAGTTTGGTAACTTACGAAATATAATGTTCAAGAAATTTGGTCTTTTGTACACATAGGGACAGAGGCCTTTTGAGACAACATTTGAAACTGATGAATTGATGATGACATTTCTCCAGCTCGGTGACAAAAGGTAGGAAATGTATGCATCGAGCTGTGATTAGTTTTCTGGTATTAACGTAAATATTTAAAAAAATGTTACTTTACATTTTAGAATTGATGAACTACATGAAGAAGATGCCAAAAATTCATGCAGGGTTTTCTGTGAAACTGTTAATAATCATGTGAAAGTGCAAGATGAGCGAAATTTATGGACTGGAGAGTTGAGGATGGAAGCTGTTTTGAAAAAAAACATTTGCCAAGTGTTATTTTTCTGGCTGGTCATATAGAGCATTAAGATATACTGGCCAGCCTGAATCATATTTCTTTTGTTGGGACTTTTGCCATTTAATTCATGATTGTGACGAGTCAGTGTGGGGGAAGGGACATACAAAAAGGTGTGTGGATGAATGAGAGTTGTGTAAAAACAGGACACTTTTGGATGGAATGTCAAGAACAAACAGTGAATAATAAGAAGGAGAAAGGAAGAAAACATACATAAGGAAGGATACTAAGAGGCTGAGACAGAGGAAGAACTATTTAAAGAAGGAAAAATATGAAGGCAGAAAGGAAGGAAGAGTCTGCATGCAGGAAGAGAGGTCAGAGAAGAGACTGACACCAAAATATTTTGTTGAAGTTGTAGCCAGTGAAAATCTGCTTGCGAGGATCAAGGACCATCTGTACATAAACTCTGCAAAAAAAATTCAATAGGGGGAAAGAATAAAAATAAGAAAATGAAAACTGAAAAATATCTCCCCTAAACATAAAATGAATGAAAAGAAACAATTTTAGAGTACTTAAATCAAATGTGAACAGTATTTTTAATATTGTAAGAAGGCTAGGGATACTGGAATGGTGCAATAAATGTGATGCTGATGTTATTCTGATACAGGATGCAAGGTTCCTGACAAAGAAAGAGCATATTTATTTATTTATGTATGTATGTATTTATTTATTTATTTGACATTTGTTTACCAGGATAGTCCATCTGGGTTACATAACCCATTTTCAGCGGAGGCATAGGGAAAAAAGCTCCACATTTATGACTTGGTTACACATTTATGCAATTGGGTTACCTATATGAAACTACACATTTGGAAATTAGTGAACAAGTACTTACAGTTACTGATATAAGACCAAACATGTCATACTAAACATTTAGAGTTTACATGCAAAAACAAGCCATGCTAAATATTTAGAGTTTACATGCAAGAACAACCCATGCTAAACATTTAGAGTTTACATGCATTCACAATTAGAAGATTGGTTTCACAGAGGTAAGAGTACTTGCTTACTATAAAACAGATTGGAGTCAGTCAATCTGCTACTTAGACCTTGACCAGTACAGGTAGAATGGCAGAGATGAGAGGGTACATAGTTGTTAGTATATGGCTTGGCTTCCAAACTGTTACTGAGGTTATTGGCAGATTAGTTTTAGAGGAGGGAAGCTAATGTATTAAGAGGAGGTAATATATAGGAGTGAGGGTTAGCCTGGAGTTGGCATGTGCATAGCCATGATTTAAGTGTTCTTTTAAGGAAGCATTAAAGACGGATAGGCTAAGATTTAGGCTAATGTTTGGTGGGAGAAATTTACATAATTCTGAGACAGAGTATGAGTATAGAGATTTTCCAAAGTTTTTGGAAGGTTTGTAAATTTTGATCAGATTTTTGTCACTGGATCTGAGAGGTCTGCTAGGTTTTTATTGTTTGATTAGGTTTGCCGGGGGGGATAGGCAGTGGGTTTATAGATTAGATTATGCATTGTAGTTGTGGGTATATGTTAGTTGGTTTGATAGTTCCAACCATTTTAGTTCTTGTAGTGGTTTACAGTGATGTGTGTGGCGGTTGGAGTTTGTTGCAAATTTTGCTACTTTATTGTAACATTGTTCCATTTAAGTTTTGGAAGAGCTTTGTAGGTTATTTAGCATGCAAGAACCATAGGATAGAGATGGGGGAGAAAGGTCTTTGCCAGAGTGGTCTTGGTTGAGGTGATAAAGAATTGTTTGCTTCTATAAAGTTGTCTTAATTTTTTATGTGTCTTCTTTATGTTTTTGTGGATATGAAGGTCAAAGTTCAGTTTGCTATTGATAATAACACCTAACAGTCTAATTTATTGTGCATTTTCTATGGTAGTTTTGTCAGCTGCAAGGATGTTAAATTGGTCTGGGTTGAGGGTGGTATTATTGGGGTGAAGGACTATGAGTTTTTTTTTTTTTTTTTTTTTTTTGGAGTTAGAAAAAGTTGGCCTTTGTGAGACAGGATTCAATTGCTGTGAAAGATTGTTGGGTTTTGTTTCATAGTTCTGGGAGAGTATGAGATGTACAGATTAAGGCTGCATTATCTACATACTGGATTATTGCTTCTGGGGCTGAAGGAAGTGTGTCAATTATTGGTGAATATGTTAAACAGTAGGGGACCTAGGATGGAGCCTTGAGGACTCCTGTAGGGTTAAGTAGGAAGTGAGAAGAGTTGGTTAGACCATTTTCCTGCTTGCTTCCAGTCATGTAGATAGCTCTGAAACCACTAAAGTGCGGTAGTGGAGCATCCTAGGTTGGATAGTGTTTCTAGAAATAATGGGTGTGAAACCATGTGAAAGCTTTTGAGAGGTCCAGGAATACTGCAGAGATGAAGTATTGTTTATCCCTGGGCCTGTTAATAATGTCTGTAAAGGATAAAAGGGCAGTGGATGTGCTATGGCCTGACCAGACGCCATGATGAGTTGGAGTAAGCAGGTTGTTTTGTTTGTAGTAGGATACATCTTTCCGTTATTTTAGATAGAGGGGATAGTACTGATATTGGAAGAAAATTGGATATTTCTGTGGAGTGTCCTCCTTTATGTATTGGTGTTGTGTGTGATTGTTTCCAAATTGTGAGGACTATGGCTTCTGAGAGTGATCTGTTTAAAAGGATGCTGATGGGGTATGCAACTGAGTCTGCAGCGAGTTTTAAGTATTAGAGTGAGAGGTTGTCTGCTGATGTGGAGCAGGGTTTTAGCTTGAGCAATAACTTTTTTTATTTTTTAGGTGGGTATAGACTGTAAGGAGAAAGGGGTAGTAGGGCTATTCGGTTGGTTATTTATGTAGTTGTGGGCTTGTTCTGTTTTGGGTGGTATAGAGTTATTGTAGCTAGTGTTTAAGTTTAGATGGGCATGTCCTGAGTTAGTTTTGGTTGTGAGTAAGTCGGTTATGGATGTTATGAAGAACTTGTTAATTTCCTCTGCTACTTGAGTTGGAGGGGTATTGGGAGGAGAGGGAGTGGTCCTTGTTTGTTCCTGGATTGAGGAAGGTAGATATGGAGTGCCAGAATTTTTGGGATTATGTTTCTGTTATAGCTGAAGGTTAGAGCAGCAGGATTTTTTACATTTTTCAACTATTTTGTTTACTCTAGTATGTAGTGTTTTAAAGGTTTAGAGATTTTGTTGGGTTTTATTATGTTTCCATTTATTCCATGCTGTATCTCTTTGTTTCATGAGATCAGTGCAGTCAGAGGTTATCCGTTGGATTTTGGTTGTCTTTACTGTTTTTGTTTGTATAGAGACAAGAGGCAAAGTGTGGGCTCAAAATATACTATGGAATTTAGGAAGTAAATGTTGTTCTGGGGTAGCTGTGTTGTATAAAGAAACAGTGAAAATACTAGCTGTAACACTGGTAACATTGTAACATTGGTAGGATGCGGAGGTTAACAGTTATGGATGTGAGAGAGAGTGAACATGGCCATAGAATTATAGCACTATATGCATATACAGCTATCAAGAAAAAAGAGAATCTGCTTCATAAATATTGACTAAGCAATGGTTAGCATGGGAATTTAATTGCAGGGGACTTCAAATGTGATTTAAGAGGAAGTCTTAAAAATAAAGTGAAAGATGGAAAAATATAGGAAGTGATAAAATGTGTAAGTTAGTTATGTGAAACAAAAGTCAATGGACTTTTAGAAGAGGATGCTTGGATATAAAACTGATTGTTTTTATTATTGGAAGGCTTGGGGTAACAGATGATAATACAGTTGTGACAGGTTTCTCAGACCATTTATCAATATGAGTGGGAGTGATGGAAGAAAGAGATAATATTGAAGTAGGAAAAGGAATGCAAAGAATAAATGAGAAATTATGGGATGAAACTGGAGAGTGGGAAGTATTGAAGCTATGGAAGGATCAGATAACCACGAAGGACGTCTTTAAAAACTGGGATTATCTGGTGGATGAGATTTAAAAAGAAATAGAAAAAGTTTTTTTTTAACTTCTTTCCCAGGGGCAAAATCATGTAAGAAATGAAGAAAAGGTGAAGTATGGGAAACCTTATAGAAATGTATTAGACGATTGAGAGAATAATGGAAGACAGTATTATGTTATGGAATGAACGGAGAAAAAAAGTTAAGGCACCAATGTCCAGGCATATTTACAAAGGAGGAAGTGGTAAAATAGTAAAGGTGGATATTGGTATAATTAGAAAAATATAAAAAGACAGGTCAAACATTGCAATACAGCTAGAAAAGAACACAACAGCAAATTCTGAGCATTGCAAAAATATATACATACAAGTATAATGACCGTCAATAAGACAGAATGGAAAGTAAAGAAATGTCCAGAAAAGGGTGCGGAAGAATTTGAAAAATAAATCAGCACTGGAGAACTGGAAAGCAAATGTTGACTCAGTGCCAGACCCAGATGGTATAGGGTATGTTTTGTACAAGGAATCTGTGGACTGGAAAAGAGGGTATTTTGTATATGTACTGAATGAATGATTGAATGAAGGTTCTGTTAATAAGAATTATGTAGTGGGATATTAAAATTAATATGGAAGAAAGCGGATAAGAAAATCATAAAAATGGAGATCCATCAAACTAAATATCATGGATTATAAAATGCTTATGAGAATAATAGAGAGGAGAATGGAAGGAAGGGTGTGGGATATTATGGAAGGAAGGATGCGGGATATTATGGAAGGAAGGATGCAGGATATTATGGAAGGAAGGATGCGGGATATTATGGAAGAAAGTAGAAAAGGAAGGGACGTCAAGAATTATTGGCTGAATTTCCTGATGATGTAAGTAAAAGGGAGGATGTGAAACTTATAATATGTGATATTAGCAAGTAGTTCTCTCTGAGTGTCTTGCAAGTTGATTAAGATCTTAAACAGATAGTTGGGGATGTACCACATTTTTGTTTAAGAATAAAAGTAACTTAAAAAGGCTACTATGTTACCCTAAGCCTGATAGACTTCCTAATAAGACAGGGTGTACTAAACCTTGTGGTCAATGTAATTTTTGCTCGCTCATTGATGGCAGTACACAGTTTTTTCATCCAGATCTACATAAGATATTTTATATGAGAGCTGATGCGAATTGCATGACTGCACATATAGTATATTTAGCTGTCTGTAAGATCTGTTCCTCCTTCTATGTGGGCAAGACCAACCGCCCACTTCGAGATAGGATGAGAGAACATAGATATCACATCAGGAAGGGTACATTACAAAATGCCCTAGCTAAACATGTTATCCAGCGCGTGGTATTGACCATGAATTTTTATTCAGGGTGTTAGAAGTTATCACCCCAGATAAGAGGGGTGGTAACATTATGTCATATACTGAAGGTAATGAAAGTGGCTGGATTATTTTATTGAGAGCTGACAGAGGATCAGGGCTCAATGAAAGGGCATCAATTAAACCTAATCTGAGACAGCGTAGACATACCAAATAATTTATATACTCTATGTATATATGCCTGTCCTATTAATATATTGTTTTTATATTCATATATATATATTTTTATATTCTCTTTCTGCATTTATATTTTATATACTTCGGTGTTTATGTAAATGTTTTGTGTCATATCGATATGCATCTATTCTCATTTTTCTGTCTTTTAGGTTTATGAGAGTTATATATTACAATTTTTATCTATAGGTATTGTCTCTTTAAATGGATAGGTAGGTTTAATTTAATGTATTTACCTTGATTGGTTTATTAATTTTACGTCATATATATACAAAGCCATTTGCTTTGTTTTTAATATGGATCTGATGAAGCTAATGTAGTGAAAGCGCTCATCCGTTTACAATTGAATAAACTTTTGTGGATTTTACTAATATTAATTGGACTCTACTTGTGGATTTTCCCATCTGGATATTTTTGAATTTTTGTATACTGGCTTGAGTCCTTACTTCTGCTCCTGTTCCGCTTGTACATTTGTACACATTTTTTACATTTTATATATATTTTTGGGGAACGAGAGCATTTACCTGTGCAGCAGCTGGTTTGATTTACGTACATATATAGTTTTTATTTAATTTTGCTGCTAAACAGGAGTAAGGCTTTATTTGATTATGGCTGAAATTGAGCTCGATTATGTGCCCAGAGGTGAAGACCGGGGGAAGGAGGTGCTCCAACTGAGGTTCCGACAATATCTGAAAGGAACATTGAACACTTCCTGGTATTTTGCAAATGGTGCTACTTCTAGTGACGCCATGGGAGCGACTCTGGACATGGAGAGATTACATCAGCTATTAGACGAAATGGAGAAGGACTTTTTGAAACTTAAACATTTTCAAACGCAGAGTCTACATTTCCAGTTTTGTTTGGACCACAATATTATACCGTGTGGACTTAGAGTGTTTACTATGCCTAGCCAAGGTCATGAATATCCTGAGCTATTAGCGCAGTGGCAGCGCATTAATATAGAAGTAAGCCGTAAGTACTTACAGCTCCTTATAGACTTTTTTTGTCTGGAAGAAACAAGACTCATTGATAGTATTGACGCTAAACAGCAACAGCTCTTTAAAGATTTTCCGGACAGTGTGGTTCAACCACTTTTTGAAAATTTGCTTGATTGTATGTCAGCCTACGAACATAAACTGCTACAACAAAAGAAACATAAAGTTACTAGGGACTTGAATGATTTTAAGTTGGGCCATGTCTTTACTTAGCCTAGACATGGTCACAATATTATTGCTAATTATAATATAAACAAAGATAGGACATATAACATTAATGGTGCTGGACAGGACTGTATTAAGAATAATATTAAACATCATAGACACAATAAGACAGCTATGTCTGGTGCCATTGTTGAAAGGAACGAATATGAGAATGCTGTTATTGTAGAATCTAGTCAACCACAAAGGTGTTTTGAAAATGTTACAACAAATGATACGACTGGATCAATTAATGAAAAAGTATTAATTAATGAAGTTGCTGCCGATAATTGTAATGATTCAACAGATGTTATACATATTATGCATCCTAGTATGCACTCAGATATTAATCTGTACCCAGATGTGCATGTAGTCAAGAATAAGCCTGTATTATCTGATAAACCTGAGCCTGTAGTTAGACCTAAGACTATGAGTGATTTTGCTGAGCCCGGTATGAATTCTGATTTGTCTTTTCCTTTGCCCGTATGAATGGAGAAAGGTCCGCGGAGATCACGCTCCATGAGTCGGGGCAGACAGAAAAGAAAATTGTCAGGGGAACCATTACATCATCAAACCCTGAAGAAAATGTGGACAAACAAGCATTAGTATATAATTTATCTAGTGTGATATTAACAAAAGATGATATTAGTTTATTAAGTAAAGGGTTAAATTTTATCCCTAAAAATCAGAGCAAGTTGATAGACACTATAACTGACCTCAAATTATTTTGTAGGAGCGTGATGCTTAAGTATTTATACAAAGGATATAACAATGACCCAATTGAAATCAGTGGATTTGTATTTAAGAATTTGAGTGAATATGTTCCTGTTAACCATCCTCTAGTTGAGGCATTTTTGAAATTAACAGAGGATGAGTTGCATAGCTATTATAGCAATAGGAAAAATAGGAAGTTTAAGAAGCATGACAATCTCACCTTTAAGGAGAGATCTAGTCTCAAAAAACTACAAGATGACTCCACTATTATTATTAGACCTGCTGACAAGGGTAGTGGAGTTGTGGTCATGGGTTTATCAAGCTATGATACCTCTATGGAAACCATGTTACATGATAAGTTTTATGAGATTACTACTATTGAAGCAGTGCAAGAAACAATTAGCTATGTAGGTTTTGTTTTATTGGATATTTTCAAAAGTAATTTAATAGAGAAAGATTTATTTAATTATCTTTCCATTCGGAGACCTATCATTCCTATTATACATGGACTACCAAAGATACATAAGGACCCAACTGATCCACCTATGAGACCTATTGTCTCAGGCAGAGGTTGGGTTACTGAACATCTATCGGTTTTCATTGAGAAACATCTTAGGCATGTATTGAATAACAATATCTTTGTGTTACGAGATTCCAAACAATTCCTTATTGAACTTTATGAATGTATTAAGCAGCAAAGCTCTATAAATGATTGCTTGTTTGTCACATTTGATGTCCAATCCCTTTTTACAGTTATTCCGAATGGACTTGGACTTACGTATGTCTCTGCATATCTTAGACAGCATAGTGACTATTCAGAAATTATGATAGACTTGATTGTTCATTTTCTAGAATTGGTTCTTGAAAATAACATCTTTATGTTTAAGGATGTTATGTATAGACAATGTGATGGCATAGCTATGGGCACACCATGTGCGAATAGCTACGCCAACATGTTTTTAGCATACTGGGAAGAGCACGTATTATTTCGTGAGGTGTTATTTAAGGAACATGTAGTTTTTTATCGACGGTTCGTGGACGACCTTTTTCTTTTATGGAAGGGGACGTCAACACAGTTGACATCTATGTACTTCATCATGAATGATTTAACTACCTGTCTCAAATTTACTATGCAACACTCCAACCATAAAATTGAGTTTTTAGATCTTTACATTGAGACGTTACCTAGTGGCCTCATAAATACAGGTGTCTATCGAAAGGCATGTCATTGTAACATGTTACTTTTGAGATCTAGTATGCACCCACCCTTCATATTTAGAAATATTATGAAAGGACAGGCCAATAGGGCCTCTAGATTAAATCCTATGGATAGTGGGTTCATGAATGATTTGGAGAGTTTAAGGAACA
>NC_056749.1:795254122-795286622 GCF_019279795.1 Protopterus annectens | reverse complement strand
GGTTGTTTCCAGTGCACATATGCTGTGGGAATTTTGCTCTTGTATTTACCCATGGTTAATTCCAGACACATTCAGGTGGAGACAAAACGGAAGAAGCACACACACAAACACACACACACACACACACACACAGACACGCACGCACGCACGCATGCACACGCACACACACACGCACACACACACACACACACACACACACACACACACACACACACACAGAGCATGATGCAGTGGGATATGATTTTTTCCTTATAAAGGCTGACAAATCATGACTTATTCATGCTCTGATTTTTCGGCATGAGTTTTATTTATTTTAAAATCGTGAAAGCAGTGAATGACTGAATGTGAAATACTGGAAAGGAATTTTTTGTTTTGTTTTGTTTTTTATCTCAAATGCATTGGTAAACTACAACAGACACTAATAATAATGCTGGGTAAAGGAATGTGTTGCTGCTGTTACAGATAGCATCAAGCAGTAGGCATTACCATTACTAATCAATCCATTAATCAGTATCAGTGATATGGTATTAAAGCTGACAACCTCCACTAACATCTAGAATGCTGCAATTAATTTTCTCATTTGCTGCCTGACAGTTTTCAGCTGCATTCCTTTGTAAGGGTTTATTGTCACATTTTGTGTGGTTAAACTCTGATGAGGTGATTTAAGGGTCCTCACTTATTAACTAACAGGGCCAATGACCAATGTCATTTATTAAACGATTGTCTTATAAATGTTATTGATGCTAATTGTATATTGAAGATAGATAATAAACTCTATGTAGTTGCTAAGTGTGAAAAGGAAACATTTTATATTATCAAGCAAACAAATAACCAAATCGGGGGCAACAGGGTTTGTGTTATCATCACTTTCTATGCAATATAAAGTGAGCTTTAATGTCTGGCATTGCTGACTGACCACAATTCTCAGTGATTCAGCAGCAGAATACACGTTTATGGAGAAAGGGTGGAAATATAAGGCCAACCTGGGGGCACTGTGCAAAATCAAGGACAGTTGTTGAAAGGAATGGTTGCACTCCTGCACTCACTGACATAAGCATGTCATGTAAAGACTTACTCCTGAATGGGCAGCTGACAGCAAACCAAAAATCTCCAAGGTGACATTTCATTATTTTAAAGTTATTTCTTTTTTCAAAGCAGCTACTCTTAAGTATTCAAAAATATATCTAGGGAATCCCTAGAAAGGCAAGAGTGCATAACAGATGATATGGAAGTATTCTAACTTCTCTATCAGCCATTTGCACTTGATCTTAAGGTGATTCCAAGTCAGTCAGCTCAGAAATAAGGGTCTAATTATTTTTGCTCCCACCCACCCTATTAAATGTGTGTTCTTAAACCCAGTGCATGTGCTGTTGCTCACCTTTATGATGATTTGAGAAGAGAATCCCCTAACCCTCCCCATTTATTGGCTGTTAACAATGAGCACAGAAGTGTCATTTTGCAAAGTCTTTTCCCTTAAGCCATTCACCGGGCTAAGAGATCTTTGATTTAGCTGCTTAATACTGAATGCACTGATACTGCTAAATATGTGACTTTTTACTCTAATTAGTTTACTGGTTCTTTCTGGAGGGACAGCAGGGTTACCAGGCTAGTTGTGGGCATTATTACTACAAAAGCTGAATTCACGTGTCTTATTATTAGCTGACGTGCTATAGCGAGCTTTTTGTTGCTTATTTCCTTTTACAAATACGATGATTTACGATAATTTAGTGTGATGCTGCCTGGTACTTTGCAATGTGGCAGTCTGTACTATACTGATGCAGGCATTTACAGCCTTAGGTTTCTCTCTACAACTTGCTCCCCCAATTTGTATTGCACTTTAAAAATTAGTAACAAATTCACCTTTACATTATCTTAAACAAACTGAGCATCTAGTAGTTATAGTCCTGTCGCCTGAGTCATTCCTGTCAGTATTATAAGTCTATACGTCCATCGGTGTATACTAGGGTAACAACCACTAGGGTCTTTTAAGCCCAGCCATGCGTACAAAATCTATGACAAGCCCTGGTACCTTTAATAAGTTACCAGCAGGGGCTTGGGAGATGAGCCATTTAGACCAGGGATAAATTTCTTGTTCCTCTTCCAATTCTCCAAGTTACACTTGAATTGGATTAGGGAGGATCTCTGCTTCACATGGATAGGGAGCCTGTTCCAGAGAAGGATTAGTCTCTGGGAAACATACCTGTCTCTTCAGCAGATCTCGTTTATATCACTGGCAAGATTTAAGTCTTACAATGGGTAATTCTGGTGCTGGTTGTTTTGTGGATATGCAGGATGTGCATCAGGATGTGGTCTGACAATGTCTACGATGCCAAGCATAGATTTCTGATCAACAGCATGTGTGAGACAGAATACAGGTAGTGGACTTTTAGGTGATCTGCATAGATCATTTTCCTTATGCCCTGTATTTTTTAATGAGAGACCTCTGCAGACACACCAGTTGTTGGATGTGCCTGGCTGGGTGCATACAAAAGGGGGCATTGTACTCTATGATAGTTCTGATGAATGCTGAATATAGTAGAACAATCACCTCCCTGGACCTTGATAGCATACTGCTGTTTATAAGTTACACAACATAGAATTATTTCCTCACTACTGTAGATAAATGATTGTCCAAGGATAGATTACTGTCTATGTGTGTCTCCAAGTCCCTGACTACTGGGTCAACCCTTAGGGGTGTGTTGTTGATAAGATGGTTACCATGAGTGGATGATTTTCCAAAAAACACTATTATGCATTTCTTGGCATTTAGTTTTGGTCCATGGCTCTGACACAAGCGATTTGTCTGTGTCAGCACTTCTTGAAGAACATTAGTGTTGGTAGGGGACTCTATAACTGTGCCTAATTTGCAGTTGTCTGCACATTTGGTCAGCCAAAGTCCTTGACATTGGTCTTGGTTTCAGAGAAGCAATTGACAAAAAAGGAGTGGTCTCAGGACTGATCCATGAGGGACTCCACTTATGACCGGCCTCTTTGTAAAGGTGAACTCCCAATTCTAACTTCCTAGTTTCTGTCTGTGAGCCAGCTGATTGTCTACCAGATTACATAAGAGTTTATACCTAAGCTCCTGAGTTTATTAGCAATACCCTAAGTAGTATTGTTTCAAATGCATTAGCCAGTTCAATGTAGGCAATATGAACTGTTTTACCCTCATCCGTTGCTTTGGTGACCTTCTCAAAGAAGTTCACCAGGTTGAGTAGACATGACCTGCCACTGACAAAACCAAACTGGGTTGGGTCAAGTGGCTTCCTATGTCATTACTGATCATTTCCATGATGGTTCCATAGACCAACACTTCACCTCTGCTTCTGTGTCCAGCCTGATTGAGATGGGTATCTTGAGACAATATAAGTATTGTCTCCTGCTGCCTGACAATCATCTATAACTCAATTAGCATAACACAGTGTGTGACACCTGTATATATGTATATATGAAATATATTTTGAGACAAAAATCTCACACGCAGTAAACTCAGACACAAAAATCATCATCTGCACACATCACACCTCTCCAAGATCATCACAATATACCTAATCCATCATATGCTGAGGTTATAAAGATTGACTTACCTGAACCTCAAAGACCTCCAAAACATAACACAGGATTAAAGGACACTCAGGCAGTTAAGCCTATCTCCTCTCGTAGCACAAAGAGTCTGAAAGTCACAGATGCTGAGGCCATAACACAGGCATCTACCCAACCAAACATTCTAGTCAATGGTGGCTCCATTGTTAGATATGCAGATGTACCTCTTACCAGGCTAAGCATGAAAGGGTGATGGTGACTTGCTTGTCTGGCCTGCATCTGCCCCCTGTAGGGTTTGATTATTGACAATGACACTGCTCACCCCCAAAGTGCCCTTTTGTATGTAACCCTAAACTGATGAGCCTACCAGCATAATGAAACAAAGGAAAACATGAAGATGTTAATGATCAGTGTTAGGAGCCTGAACATGAAACTTCATTCCCGACAAGTTATTCTCACCCAGGAGAATGCAGATGTCTATGTAGTGACTGAGACATGGTTTACAATGATAGAAAGCACTCTGGCTGTACAGGGCTATAATGTCTTCCATACATTTAGACTAGCTACTATGCAGGAAAAGAAAAAAAGTGGCATCTTAGTCTTCATCCAGAATAGATTCACCTCATAGCTGATAAAGCAGCATGGTGCACTAGAACTTCTTCATGCCTAAATAACAATGAGAAATATCCCATACCATATATTAGTGAGCTGTAGAACTCCATCTATGACATAAGAAAGCCACAACACCTATATACAGGGGCTACAATCACTTAGTATTAAACTCAATACCATTTTCCTATGTGATCTAAACTATCCAGCATTGGACTGAGAAACTTATACCGCCGTTAGGGTACTAGCAGAGATTCCTGGACTTTGAAAATACAAACACCCTGGTACAATCAGTCAGAGCACCCACTATGGGGTACAACATCTTGGATCTTGTCCTTCCTAACATGGAGGCATCTTGCATGATCTCTTATGTCTCTTCATCACTCATTAAGCCATCTTCTTCAAAATAAAATTGGATCTAGAGTCCCCTTCCACCAAAGGGAACTTTAGAAAGTTCTTTAAAATGAACTACCTACTCCAAAGTGATAAATTAGCAAGCTTCAAATCCTCAACAAACTCAGTTAACTCCACTGAAAATGCAGACACATACTCCGCCACACTGTATCAGCTTGTAAATAGCTGCATGGATATAAATGTACTCTGCAGGAGCAAGTGTAGGGTAAACCCCAGAAACAAACCCCAGGGTGGAACCAAAATATCAACAAAATTAAGAAGAATTCCCAGAATGATTGAGCTCTCATCATTGGAATTAACAAACAACTCAGGAGCTTAATAAAATCTATCAAAGCCAAGTTGGAGGCTAATATAGCTATCTGAGTCCAAAACACTCACAAGACTTATTTTAGTTATGTTTATAATATCAGAAGGACAATCCAGCAATGTGCTGAGCTGACTGTAAATGACGTCACCTACACTGAGGCTAAAGATATAGTAAACCTACTGGCCAATACATTGAGCTCAAACTTTACCCCTTTCTCCCCTCTGTCTTTCCCACAAGATATATCAGAAAGCAGCTCACCTCCATGTGTCACAGAAGATGAAGTTCTAAAAGCTCTATCAAAAACTAAAAATATTGCATCATGGATCCTGGAAATATCCATGGCTGTACTTTAAATAGCATGAAGCATGATTCTGGCAACCCTTAACAGCACTGTTAAGCCTCAACCTCCATGCCAATTTTGTACCAAGTAAATGCAGAACAACTACAATCATTCCCCTACATAAGGGAGGGTCTTCCATAGACCCAGGCAATTACAGACCCATACATCTGACCAGCCCCATATGTAAAGCCATGAAAACACTTATTATTGAACTAATCAATAATGGCACAGGGAACCTCCAAATACTAAACCTGTTTCAATCTGGATTTGTCAAGTGCAGGTCATATGTATTCAGCCTGGTGGAATTTTTTTTAAAAGGTCGTTAAAGCAACAGATGAAAATAAAATGGTACATACCACACACCTTGACTGGCCAAAGCATTTGACACAATCCCCACTCAGGTATATTAGAAAAACTAAACAAATTGGGAATAAACCCTCCATGTCACCGCTGGATTGTCAGCTCTCTCTCAGGATGCAAGAGATTAGGAGAAGCTACCTCCACAAAGAGACCAGTCGCAAGTAGAGTCCCCAGGGGTTCAGTGCATCGACCTCTACTGTTTGGCATCTACTTATGTGAAGTAAAAGCCAATACAACTGTGTTCTGGCTGACTGTGTGTAGTTTACTGCATGCTAGGAGCTGTCATTGAACCCCCCCCCCCCAACTGATTTGACCATCCTACTGGAACATTTGTCCCAAATAAATAACTGATGCCGAAATCATGGACTGAAACTAAATAACAAAAAAGTGTATTATTGTATCCCTTGGGAAATCATCTGTCCTGGGGAAATACTCCATTCACAATATGGCCATAAGAGTTGAACCAGTTAGTCAGAATTTGGGAACCTATGTGGACAGTGGCTTAACATTCAACCATGTGTCCACTGTTGTAAGAAAGCCCCTATATTGTGCATCTTATAAACAAAGGGATAGTGTCCAGATATAGAGATGCCATTCCTCATTAGGCCAGTCATTGACTACAATGCCTCCTTTGGCATGCATCTGTCTAGACGCATGCAACAATTGGAACACCTACAGAGATAACTTACTAAAAGGATACAAGGTTTAAACACCATGTCCTACACTAACCAACTCAAAACCCTGTCGCTATACTTGGTATCATACAGACTGCTAAGACTAGACCTGTGTCTGGCATAGAAGACATATTCTGCCCCAATACTGATGGATTTACTGCACATCAGGAAGTCAAATGGCATCAGAAATACTCAGCCGAGAGATCTAAACCTGCTCTGCAACATCAACAGAATGGTTTGGAGGGACAGGTATATCTCACAGAGGACAATACTGCTCAGGAAGAAACTCCCACATGTAAAACAAAGCTCATCCCTGTTCATATTCAAATTCAACTTAGATCTGTGGATGGGTATCAGAAAATTTAATTGAGGACTGCTCCCTGTACTACTAATGGATATAGGCAGCTCCTAAATACATTATCCTTAGCATCTGTCCCTTCACATTGTCTATGACATGATTCCAGCTACTCTCACTAGGGATAATATATAATTATCAACCATGGGATGGGAAAGGACAGGAAAGATTAATTTAAGCACCAAAAGGAAATTGGACAGGCTTAAAATGGCCTGCAATGGTGCTAGTCTAGTACTTACCTATGAACCTACGAACCTGTAGGACCTATCTGCTTTATTGGTGAGATTATATGAAGGTTTTTCTTTCAATAAATTGTTTCATCCATTGTTTGTTGTTGCTTGTATTATAATTGTTTAGAAGTTGTTAGTCCTTTTAATACCCCTAAAGGCATTTTCAAAGGCACAAGTGATTACTAATAGCTTGCAATAAACTGTTTTGTTGTCCTGTTCCTTACATAAGAAATTAAAACAGCTGAAATATTGTCAACCACATGCAAGAGTGTAATAAAAGATACCAGTGTAATTATCTAATGACTTAAGGAAAATATTGTACTGTAGTCACAGTAGGTATAAATAGAGAGAAAAAAATAGCCAGTACTAAAATTATAACAATAGATCATCATATATTGTTTCTAATATTCCTTTTGGTAACACTGGATGACCACGTGGCTGTGGGGGAAGGGGGGATAGAGACCGAGACACTCATGCCTTGAGTTGAAATATTCAGTTATAAACAAATTAAATTTTTTGTAATATCATGATCTGCCTGTGATGCCCCACCTCTGGCCCAGTAATCAAGGAGCCTCAGTTCTCACTACTAGCACCTGTGAGGGATGTACATTGGGAATGACAAGTACACACTCAGTATTTACAGATGCAGCTCTCTGCACCAAGTACAATTTCTCTTAAGAGCACACAGAGACCACAGTCAGTCTGGGGATGGTTTCTCCCTCTTTCTCCAAACCCCCAAAAAGACTCCCCACTGGCACAGCAATATAGTTGAGACTCAGCTGAGTGGCAAAGCCAAGACCTCCAGCACCCTCTCTGTCCAACCAGTGTTTTGTTTCCCTGTCCAAGTAGCTGACACATACACTCTTTGAGGTTTGATTTACACACACACAGACAGACAGACAGACACACACACACACACACACACACACACACACACACACACACACGCACGCATGTGTGCACGCACACATGCACACATGCGCGCATGCGCGCACACACACACACACACACACACACACACACACACACACACACACACACACACACACACACACACACACACACACAAAACTTGGGAAAAGCTGGCACAGATTTACTAGCTATGCCCCCTTTTGCCCAGACTATAAGGTAGTTACAACTGCCACCAGAACCCCTTAACAGCTACTTTGTGGCCCTTAACAAAGGGTGTACAATCTTACTGTGTAATGCTACTATTAAAGGGCAGTTTCAGGTGTACTCTCTGGTCCAACTGGTGAATCTGGGCATTTTGAGGCAATGTTACAACTGCCTCATGTAACCCTTTCCTCCTGCCACCAAACACTAATACATGTGAGACATGCAATTATACAGCAAAACTGGAGGCTAAGCTCTCTCACCCCAAGACTGGACCAGACAGTCAAAAGGAGAAGGGAAGGCATAAAATTAGACCTGTTAATAACAGCCTGCATTTCATTGCTGGAACCTATGTTCTGAGAGAATGCTTTTCAATCTATCTGGAAATATACAGAGCTGAGTATATTCATTTTTGGTTTTAGAGTTTGTACTGTTAATTGTTGCTTATAGTTTTTCAGATCTCTGCTGAAACTGTTTTCCCCACCTCCCTCTATTTTCTGCTGTGTCTTCAGTTGGTATAACTGTTTTTTAAAGCTTGTGTGTTATCTAACTCAAGGATCACTTGCGTAATATTAGACCTGTTAGTAAAAGCCTGCATTTCATTATTGGAACCTGTGTTCCGAGAGACTGTTTTTCAATATATCTGGAAATATACAGAGTTGAGTATATTTTTTTGGTTTAAGAGTTTGTACTGTTTAATTGTTGTTTATTGTTTTTCAGATCTCTGCTGAAACTGTTTTCCCCACCATCCCCTATTTTCTGCTGTGTCATCAGTTGGTATAACAGTTTTTTTACAGCTTGTGTGTTATCTAACTCAAGGATCACTTGTATAAAATTAGACCTGTTAGTACCTGCCTGCATTTCATTGCTGGAACCTGTGTTCTGAGAGACTGCTTTTCTTTTTCTCAAATAGCAATTTTATTGATTTTAGCATATACATAAATACACTATTACAACAATTGACTGATTAATCCTGCACAGTAATACAGAAGAGATCCAAATCCTTGTTCAGAACCTGTAAGCAATAAATAAGCTACTAATTACTATAGCACTCAACCTTCCTCATTACCTAGAGGAAAACAGTTTTTGTACTTACTTTTCTCACTTGCTTAGAGAAAAACAGCTCTTGTACTCACTTTCGTCACTTATCTAGAGGAAAATAGTTTTCTATTCAGGCATGTCCAAGGGTCAGCTCCCAGTGTTCTTGCCTGTCTATCTGATGAATCCGGGCATCTTGAGGCAATGTAGAAACTGCTTCATGTACATAGACAACCCTCTCCTCCTACCACCCAACACTACAACCTGTGACAGATGCACTTATCTAGCCAAACTGGAGGTAAAGCTCTCTCTAACCAAGACTGAACTTGACGGTCAAGAGGAGAAGGTAAACATTTGCACCATACCACACTCATCACATAGTCTCACTAAATCTACACCACCAAAATTCACACATAGTAACACAAAAACATTCACAGAGGCTATCAATAATAATCTGTCTAAGCAACAGAGACCTCCAAAGCAGAAACGCAAGTAACCTCCATCCCCCAACACAACCCAAATGATACATAGCCCACAGACTCAGTGTGCCACTCAACCACAGCCAATAAGGAAAAACAAAGTACCCAACACACTAGTCATACGTGACTCTATAGTCAGGCACACTGATGTCCCACTCACCAAGCTAAACAAGGAGAAGGTTACTGTCAGATACCTGTCGGGTGCCAGGATCCACCCCATAACCCACGCACTCAGGCCACTGCACAACAACTACAAATATGACTCTGTCATTGTCCATGTTGGTGTGAATGACCTGAGATGTACCTCCCTGGACTACATGAAAAGACACATGGAAGAGCTCTCCGATCTTGTAGCCCAGGCAGGTATGACCCTTACCCTGAGTCATTCTGTCATGGCCCAGAATGATACCACAGTACAAGTACAAAATGATTGATTTCAACAATTGGTTAAGCTTCTGGTGTCATTCTAAGGGAATCCAGTATCTGTCTGCTTGGGATAATATGGTCGACAGACCATCTGTCGCCCCTGGGATTCCGGATACTGGCTAAGGCTCTTGCTGCCCCTATATTGCATTTTTTAGGCAAGGTTCGAATGACAAATTTGCCACCATAACAGGAACAGGCAAGCAAAAACTGAGGGTAATGCTACTCAATGCTAGAAGTCTAAATCTTAAAATGCACTCACTCGAGGCACTCCTTAAAATGGAAAACTTCGATATCTGTGCAGTCACTGAGACCTGGTTCAATGCTCCAGAGAGCACCCCTGCACTACCAGGCTATAACTCATACCACACTTTTCGGCCATGTAACCTAGACTGAAACATCAAAGGCGGAGGTGTGTCCATATTCATTAAGGATATCCACACCTCCAGGCTAATTGCTCAGCATAATGCATCTGAGGTTATCCAAGTGCAACTAACTTTGGGCAAAACTGCAATCCAAATTGTAGCTTGCTACAGATCCCCCACCATGCCCCAGGATTCCCACTCCTCTTTTCTTGATGTACTGAAAAATATTAGGGTTCAACCAAACACCCTAATAATGGGTGACTTCAGCTACCCCACCATTAACTGGGAAAACTACTTGTGTACCAATTCCTTAGCTCAACACTTTCTGGAATTCATAAACTCCAATGCCCTGGATCAGCTTATCCACTCTCCCACCAATGGCAACAATATCCTAGACCTAGTCATTACCAACATGAGTGACCAGTGTTCCACACCTGAAGTCAACTCCTTGTTGGTCCGATCCGACCATAAGCTAATCACCCTTGATATCCACATCCCGCCTCACCCCCATTAAGGAAACTACTGTAAAACATTTCTCCAAAGCCAACTTCATGCTTCTTAAGACAGAAGTGGTGAACTTCATGACACCCTTGCAGATGGACGATGCAGTTACAACTGCTGAATCCTACACAAATGCACTCTACAAGCACTTAAATGAGTGCATGGATCGTGCTATCCCAAAAAGAACCAAGATGCTATCCTCCAAAAAATGGAAGCCAATCTGGTGGTCCCCTGCCATAAGCAAACTGTACAACAGAAGAAAGAAAGTGTTGCAAAAGAGAGTAAAATTCCATGGGTGGAGGAGCTCCCTGGTCAGCCTCAGTAAGAAGCTGAGATCCCTTATAAGATCCTCCAAAGCTAGCTACAAAAACAAAATCATCACTAATTCTAAGGACAACCACAAAGCATTCTATAGCTATGTCAAGAATCTCAATGGCAACACCAAGATCTGCTCTGAGTTACAGCACAACGGCATGAAAATTACAGAACCAACTGATATTGCCAGCATCCTGGGATACGTTCAGTGCTAACTTTACCCCCCCCCCACACACACACCCCCTAAAGGGCCCATATCTACACAGGAAGAATGCAGAGTCCCTGTAATCACAACTATGCAGGCAAAAGCTGCACTCTCTAAAGCCAAAAACACAGCATCCATGGGACCGGACAATATCCCAGGCTGCGTTTTACACGAACTTCAGAATGAACTGGCTCCCCACTTAAGCACCATGTTCAATAATAGCCTCGCATCAGGCTTTGTGCCCACTGAATGGCGCATAGCAACAGTTATCCCACTCCACAAAGGGGGAGCCACTACTGATCCTGGGAGCTATCACCCTATTAGCCTGACGAGCCTGGTCTGCAAGGCCATGAAACATATCATTATGGAACTCATAAACAAAGACATTGGTAATGTCCAAACTCTGTATCCCACCCAGTTCGGGTTTATGAAAGGCAGATCATGCCTCCTGAACATGATCGACTTCTTTGAGGCAGTCAACAAAGTCGTAGATGAGGGTAAGGTGTTTCACACAGCCTATCTTGACCTCTTCAAGGCTTTTGACACCATCCCCCATTCTGGAATTATAGCTAAACTCATTAAACTAGGTATAAATCCCTACATCACAAGATGGGTTGCCAACTGGCTCACTGACAGAACCCACACTGTAAAAGTTGCAGACTCCAAATCTGACCTCAAAGCAGTGACAAGTGGAGTAACACAGGGTTCAGTCCTGGGACCTCCCCTGTTTGGTATCTACTTCTCTGAAGTACAGGCTAACACAGAAGGCCTCAGGCTAAAGAAGTTCGCAGATGACTGCAAACTAGGAGCCATAGTCAAGTCCCCAAATGATGTGGACATCCTACACAAGGGCCTTGCTAAGACAGATGACTGGTGTCAGAGCCATGGCCTCAAGCTCAATGCCAAAAATTGCAGTGTCATCCCCTTTGGTAAAAACTCTGCACCCATGAACTACCACATAGGCAGCAATTTACTTAACACCGAATGTGTGATAAGAGACCTTGGGACCCAGGTGGACAGTAGTTTCTCCTTTGATAGTCACATCGCCACAGTAGTCAGGAAGTCCTTCTACATGGCCACCTCATCATAAAAGGGTTCTCGTCCAGGAAAAAAGAGGTCATTGTTCCCCTCTACTCAACAATCATTAGACCCATTATAGAGTACAACGCCGGTTTTGGAATGTACCTCACAAGACATCTGCAGTAGCTGGAAAGGCCACAGAAGTACATCACAAAGAGGATTGCTGGCCTCACACAAATGCCCTACACTGACCATCTCAAAAAACTCCAGCTTTATTCTGTAGCATATAGGCTACTCTGAGGTGATCTCTGCCTAAGATATAAAGCTATATCAAACCCAGAGCTGTTGGACATGCTACACCTAAAGAAATCCCAATCCCTCCGAGCTACACGCTCTAGGGACCTAAACCTTGTCACCACAATAAACAGGACATGCTGGAGGGATAGATTCCTGTCCCAGAGACTTCCCATTCTCTGGAACAGGCTACCCATCTATATCAAGCAAAGTTCTTCATTAGCACCCTTCAAGAAAAATCTTGATGAGTGGACGGGAAATAGGAAATACACCCCGGGGATCACTTCTGTGTCTCTGCCCGACAGTGGTACAGGAAAATAATTTTCTTGGGTGGCGTAAGCCAGGGAACCTTGTTGGCTAGGCTTACATAGGCCCTTGGGCCGATAGCCTAGTACCTACCTATGAACCTATGAACCTATTTATTACTTACATCACACCTCGAGTCTCACATAGACCTATGAAACCAGCACCAGCAAAAAACACACATAAATACATAAAAACATGCATGGAGGCTCAAAATAAAAATCTGCAAAAGCAACAGAGGCCTCCAAAGCAGACATCCAAGCAACCTCCACCCCCAACACAAACCATTAAATACATACTTCACAAAACCAGTGTGTCACGCAATCACATCCCTTAAGGCAAAATAACATACCCAACACACTAGTAATAGGTGACTCTATAATCAGGCACACTGACGTCCCACTCACTAGGCTGAATAAGGAGAAGGTTACTGTTAGTTGCCTGTCGGGTGCCAGGATCCGCCACATAACACAAGCACACAGGTCACTCCAGAACAAGTACAAATATGACTCTGCCATTGTCCATGTTGGTGTGAATGACCTGAGTCGTACCTCCCTGGACTACATGAAAAGAGACATGGAGGAGCTCTATGATCTCATAGCACAGGCCAGTATGACCCTGACCCTGAGTAGCATCCTGCCCTCACCAAGAATGATACCACAGTATAAAGAAAAACTTATCAATTTCAACAATTGGCTAAGCTTCTGGTGTCATTCAAAGGGGATCCAGTGTCCGTCAGCCTGGAATGACATGCTCAAGAAGCCACGTTGCTTTGCTAGAGATGGCTTGCATCTGTCACCCTTAGGCTTCTGAATACTACCCAAGGCTCTTGCCACCCCCATAGTGTCTTTTTTAGGCAAGGCTCAAAAAACAAACCCACCGCACAAGTAACAAAAAACTGAGGGTAATGCTACTCAGTGCCAGAAGTCTAAACCTCAAAATGCACTCCTCAGTATGGAGAAAATCGATATATGTGCAGTAACAGAAACCTGGTTTAAGGCTCAAGAGAGCACCCCAGCACTACCAGGCTACAACTCATACCATACATTTTGGCCACAAAACCTGACCGGAATAAAAAAGGTGGGGGTGTATCCATTTTCATCAAGGATACCCACACCTCCAGGTTAGTGGCACAGCACGATGCTTCAGAGATCATCCACATGTAACTAACATCAGGTAAAACTGCAATTCAGATTGTAGCTTTCTACAGATCACCCATCCCAGGAACCCCATTCTGCATTTCTAGAGATACTGGAAAATATGAAGGTCCTGCCAAACACCCTAATATTGGGTGATTTCAGTTACCCAAACATTAACTGGGAGAACTACTCAAGTACTAACTCCCTTGCCCAACATTTCCTAGAATTTATAAACTCAAATGCCCTGAATCAACTGGTCAACATGCCCACCAGAGGTGACAAAATATTGGACCTGGTCATCACCAACATGGGCAACTGGTGTTCCACACTGGAGGTCAACCCCTCACTGGTTAGAACTGACCATAAACTAATCACTCTGGATATCAACATTCCGCCCCCACCCCCGGTCAAAGAAACCACCATGAAATACCTTTCAATAGCAAACTTCACGTTACTTAAGACCGAGGTGGAAAGATTCAAAGCCCGCATCCTAAAGGATAAAGCTGCCCAAGCTGCAACATACTTTACTAATGCACTCTACGGGCACCTACAAGAATGCATGGATCATGCTATCCCAAGCAAAACCAACTCACTCTTCCAAGAAGAGGAAACCGGTCTGGTGGACCCCTGCCATAAACAAGCTCTACAATAGAAGGAGGAAACTAGTACAGGAAAGAGTAAAATCCCAAGAAGGGAAGAAATCCCTGATCAGTATCAGCAATAAACTACGATCCCTCATAAAGTCATCCAAGGCTAGCTTCAAAAGAAAAATTGTCAAGGACTCTAAGGATAACCACAAGGCATTCTTTAGTTATGTCAAGAATCTAAGTGGCAATTTTCAGATCTGCTCGGAGTTAGTGCAGAATGGCACAAAATACACTGAACTGACCGATATCACCAACATCTTGGCAGACAGGTTCAGTGAAAACGTCACTCCCCTCTCACCCCCAAAAAGGCCCATAACCATACCAGAAGAATGTAGTGCCCCTGAAATCACAGACACTCAGGTTAAAACAGCCCTCTCCAAAGCCAAAAACACAGCATCAATTGGACTGGACGGTGTCCCAGGCTGCATTCTACACAAACTCACAGATGAACTATCCCCTCACCTAAACACACTGTTCAAACTCATCATCTTCACAGGCTACCTGCCCATAGAGTGGTGCATTGCAATGGTTATACTGTTCCACAAAGGTGGAGCCACAACAGACCATGGGAACTATTGCCCTATAAGCCTAACTAGCTTGGTCTGCAAGGCTATGGAGCGCATCATCATGGATCTTATTAACAGAGACATTGGAAACCTCCAAAACACTGGCTCTATCCAGTTCGGCTTTGTTAAGGGTGGATCATGCCTCCTAAACCTGGTGGACTTCTTTGAGAGAGTTACCAAGGGTATAGATGAGGGAAAGGTGGTCCACACAGCCTACCTAGACCTCTCAAATGCCTTCGACACCATTCCCCATTCTGGTATTATAGACAAGATCACCAGCCTGAACATAAACACCTATGTCACGATATGGGTTACCAACTGGCTCATGGACAGAACCCACATGGTAAGAGTTGCAGGAGCTAGGTCTGACTCTAAACCGGTTGCAAGTGGCATTCCTCATGGCTTAATCCTAGGATCTCTCCTGTTCGGCATATACTACTCAGAGGTACAGGCAAGCACAAGGTGTCTATGGCTGACCAAGTTCGCAGATGACTGCAAACTAGGGGCTATAATTGACTCTCCAGCTGACACAGACATCCTCCAAAAGGGTCTCAGTGAGACAGATATCTGGTGTCAAAACCATGGCCTCAAGCTAAATGCCAAAAAGTGCATAGTCATCCCTTTTGGAAAAAACATAGTCCCCACAAACTACCACATAGATGGTAGCCCCTAAATACAGAAGATGTAATAAGGGATCTGGGGACCTAAGTAGATAATAACCTCTCCTTTGATAATCACATTGCCAAAGTGGTTAAAAAATCCTTCAATGTGGCCCACCTAATCACAAAAGGGTTTGCATCCAGATCAAAAGTGGTCATTGTGCCCCTCTACGCATCACTCATCAGACCCATCATAGAGTACAATGCCCCATTTGGGATATACCTTACAAGACACCTGCAACAGCTGGAAAGACCACAGAAGTACCTCACCAAGAGGATCACTGTCCTCAAACAGATGTCCTATGCAGTTCAACTAAAGAAACTCCAGCTGTACTCGGTTGCATACCGCCTACTCAGAGGTGATCTATGCCTGACATACAAGGCCATGTCCAACCCAGAATTGATGGACATGCTCCACCTAAAGAAAACCATATCCCCTCGAGCCACACGCTCTAGGGGTCTAAACCTCACCACAACAATAAATAGGATGTGCTGGAGGGATAGATTTCTGTCCCAGAGACTTCCCATGCTCTGGAACAAGATTCCAATCTACATTAGGCAGAGCTCCTCACTAACCCTCTTCAAGAGAAACCTTGACGAGTGGATGGGAAACATAAAGTTTACCCCAGGGATCACTTCAGTGACTCTGCTGGACAGAAGCACAGGGAACTAATCTAAGGGGGTGGTGAAAGCCAACACATTCCAGCTAGACTTATAAATGCCTTTGGGCAGATAGCCTAGTACCTACCCATGAACCTATGAACCTATAATACAAATGGTAGTTTGACCAAGAGCAAGGCTATTAGGAGTGGCCCACAGTGTCATCAAATAAATATGCAAGTACTCCCAGAACTTAAATATTTCTAGACAGATCAGCCACAATGAAAGGTTTAATTATATTTAATAATAAATACTAAATGAACATAAAAATACACAGTATATAATCACAGTAACATCACAGTTCAAAATTACAGGAAATATTTAAAACAACTTTGCAGGACAGTCTCAAATAAAGAAAAACATCTAAATTAAGCTTTACTATATTCCTGACTGTATCTAAGAGAATCACTATACCCCAATAACTTACTTAATTAGAGCAGCAAGGCAGATGTGGTTAGTGGATCTTGATATTGCCATGAAACAGCTCTATGCCACTGCCAGTTTTAATAATGTCCTCAGTGCAATTGACTGCAGTCATGTACCAATCAAAACCTCAGTATCAGATTATACTGAACTGTAAATCAATAGAAAGGGGTGACCATTGCTCAGCTGTCAGATAGTGTGCTCTGAAAATGGCCTTATTACCAATATAATGGTAATGCACCCAGATAGTTTGCATGATGCTGCAATATAGAACTAAAATGAGCTAAGATCTGCTTTCCAACAGGGTGACACTACAGCATGACTCCTACTTGGTAAATACAGGATCACAGTTATAATGTACTTTGAACTAATAACTCAAACGTTGTATTATTTGTACTCATCCTTGAGGCTGTGATGTACTAGCCCTTTGGAATATTATTCTTAATAAAGCCAGGATGATTACTTTGGTAATGTAAATGACTATTAGTAAACGTGTCTTTCCTAAAGCTCTCACTTTCAAACTTTTGTTCTAATAAATTCCACTGATGGACACATCTAAAAAATGAACAACCAAACCCGGATTTCCTAACATAAATTGCAAAAAGTCTGACTTTTCATTAACAAACATCTTCTGGGGTGGTAGGGACATCTGATACTGACACCCATTATAGCCTCACATAAAATTGTCTTTTATACTAGGTTTGTTAATGATTTGTTTTTCATGATAGAAAGTAACAGTGATGATGCTAAAGAATTACTCCATACACTTAATAAAAAGTCTGACTTTTTGGATGACTACAAATACTGTCATCTTTGAGAGAGAATTAAATTTGATAACAACTTTTCCAGGATTCAGCAAGCTCTGCACGGCGTGCAGGAATAGTGCAAGAGCTGCTGGAGGCAATATGGCCAAAGAGAGATCCAGAAACAAGCTTCTGGGATGTGCAGAATTGCTCCTGCACTATTCCTGCACGAACACAGCTCCTGTATGCTAATTACCCCATTTGCAGGTGAAAACCATGCAAATGAGGTGACTTAGCAATCCAGAAAGCTGACAGCCATCCATGCAGGAGTAGTGTAACCTGCAGAAATGTTTTTGGCTAGTAACCAAGTACATTTCTGCAAACTGAAAAACGGAGTCATGACAGCTCCAAATAAAGGGTGTATATAATGTGGAAGGCACGGAGAATAGGTTCAAAATAACTAAAAATAACTTTTAATTTTTTGGGGCCAATTTTGGCCATTTAAGAGTAGGGCAGTGGCGTGCAAACAGGTCAGCCCAAAAATAAAACCTTAAAAAACGCTTTTTAGGCAAAATCACAATTTTGCCATTATAGTCAAAGGCAGGCAGAAGACAACAAGGCCACTGAATAGTAGCTGCTAAGGAGGAAGGCTCAGTGTTAGACTTGTAATTAGGCATTAGAAGTCAATTCTATGCAAATAAGGGGAATGATACTGAATCACAGATTTCTATTCATTGCTAGCCAGAACCCAACCGTGTAGGTGCAGGAAAACCATGGTGCGAGCCTGAGTTAGCTGACATCATAGAGGGGTGTGTTAGGCATACTGTAAGCTTATTGGAGCTCTGTGGCTTGGGTTTGCCCTTAGCTTAGCAGAGCTAAGGAAAGGGGAGTGTCTGAAGCTGCCTAACAGTCTTTACATTGCCTAAATGGGTGTGTGCGCTGCGCACCGGGTTTTAAACAAAACAAACAAAGAAAAATTAAACCAGGAAATAGCAGCTCCGTTCACATCTGAGCACTGGGTTTGTGGGGCGCACCTCTGGGCTTAAACAGTAAGGCAATTGGAAGGGAAAACAGCAGTAGGAAGGTAATGAAGGAGAACTACAAATTGGACATCACTGGTGTACACAAATGGGGAAATTTTACCTAACAAAAGCAACAAAATGATAGGGGCTGCTTTTGCTCTCATAAATCAACATGTGGAAGAGGCTGAGGGTGGTGAGGATGAGAATGCTGACAGCCAACCCACAGTGAGGAGAAGGAGAAGAGTGTACAGACCCAGGGTAACCTACCAGAGGCTACATGAGCTGGAGATAGTGGATCACTATAGGGTGGACAGGGACCTCATACAGCAAACAGTTGAGCTGTGCCAGCCACGCCTCACACACAGAACCTACAGAGGGGACTCATCCCAGTGGATACCAAGGTATGTGAAGGCTTAAGAATACAAGCCACAGGTATCTTCCAAAGGCCAACTGGGGATATCATGGAGATCTCATAGGCACCAGCTTCCAGGGTACTCCACCAGTTCCTGGATGCCATGTCAGCACATGCCGGTGAGCACATATATTTCCTCAACACCCATGAGGCGTTGACCAGCAATATGCATCTCTTCCACCAAATAGAAGAATACCCTGAGGTAGTGGGTGCTATAGACTGCATGCACATACACATCAAAGCATTGTACAGTGAGCGGAGTAGAGTCTATATAAACCGCAAGGACTTCCCCTCCATCAACTGCCAGGTCATGTGCGATGCCCAGGGCATTATAATGAATCTGTGTGCTGGCAGCCCTGAAAGCTATCATGACTCCTACATCTGGCATATGGCACAGCTGTACCAGAGATTTGCTAATGGGGACATCCCATATGGCCACCTAGTGGGAGATGGTGGTTACACACTGGAGCTGTGGCCAATGACACCTATCAGAAATGCACACACACCCGAACAAGAACTCCATAATGAGGCACACGCACAGACCAGAATCATAATAGAGCATGTGTTTGGGATGCTCAAATCATGGTTCCAGTGCCGGGACATATCTGGTGGAGCCTTGCAGTACTCACCAGCTACATGTACCCAAATTGCCATTGTATGTGCCATGCTACACAATATGGTCCTGTGGAAACAGCTGCAGCAGGAACAGCATGAGGCAGGGCCACACAGCCCCCCACCATTGCCAAGGCCAGCACAGGCACAGAGTGACTTGTAGGAACAACTTGAGCCTGCCCCAGTAGGCAGAAGGAGCCATGCCCGGTATGCTCAGGCCTTGGCAAAGAGACAACGCATAGCACATGCACTAACATAGTAAGAACCCAGGGAATGACACCTCACTCTGACTTGCATATACAATAAAAGGGATGCCAAACATGACACTACCTGTGCTTAACCATGTATAGGGAGTGTACTATTTGCATCTGACATAGTCAGCCCTCCAACACCATCCTCAATACTGACAAAGCCACAAGGTAAGTCACACTTACTATTAATTGCTGACTGTAGTAATATGTTCTGCTACCTGTATCTATGGTATGGGTGTGAGCATGTTATGGAATTGGGTGGCTGAATGGGATGGCAGCAGATAGTAGACACCTATATCGGCAGCATGAAATCCTTAACAAATACTAGTGTCAACATAGTAGCCAGTACTAGACCAGGTGACAAAATCCACTGCAGGACATGTGGTGGCCCAAATGTGTGTCCATAGGACACACACATGCATGTCTGTGATGCTCACATACCCAACAACAGTCTCAGCCAGCAGGACAGGTGTAGACAAACACAAAGAAAGGCTGTGCTAAGGCCTCTGCTTGATGGCTATGGAGAACAGCCCTCCTCCAGACCTACACAGACAGACTACATCAGGTCAGGCAGTGGGATGTTAGTTCTGAAGGGTAAGAAGTCTGAAACTGAAATGTAGGTCAATAAAACCTAAGAACTGTAGTACACTGATATGCCTCTATTCTGCATGATAGTTCAGAATACAGAATGAAATTGAGTACCTGAAATACCAGTACAGTCATAGCAAATGTTTACAGTTGTCAGGTGCCCCCCCCCCCCCACAATCCTATGTAGAAATGCAGTAACATGTACGTGTAGGTATAATAACAGTGGAGCACAGATTACCTGAGCTGGCCAAAGTAGCAGGATAGATTGTAGCACGTGTACAATATGCAGGGCTCTGTGTGTTAGGTTGTTGTGTGTTGTATATTGTGTGAAAGTGGTCAGCATGTAGGCATGGAGGGTTGTGTCCTGGTGGCCAGTAGCCAGTACTATTGATGACAGGACGAAGTTCTCACAACTGCAGTGCCAAACACAATGCATCCCAGCAAGACACAATCCAGCAGTAATCCATACTAATTGTTCAGATGTAATATCTGCCATCATCTGAAAGATGGACATGTCATGAATGTGGACCAAGACATACAAACAGTACACAGGTGGAAGTACCCTAGACAGAGAGTGTATAAAATGTTACTGTCAAATGGACACACCTTTGGAATTGTACATACAGGTTAGCATCACATTAGTTGGCTGTGTAGTACGAATACTGATGTAGTCTGGTCAAACACTGGCAGACCACAAAAGGCACAGGTATGAAATACTGAGAAACTGCTGATGTCGCTGCACAAGGCAGCATAAGTGGAATGCCCCATGTATATCTGTGAGTCAGCTGCAAGTAGCTTCCATAGCGCACATGCACCCAGCTCACCCCACCATCTGCAACAGGTACCTCACAGGTCATATCCCTGCTGTTGGGAATGAGTACAATATGACCCCCACCTCTGTATGGGAATAGCCACAGAATGCAGCATGTTGAAGTGGTGTCTTATGCAGGTGTGTCCCTAGCTCTAAGCAGCACCCTGCTAGCATCCACACCAATGGATCAATAAGGACACAAACTATTGACATTAACACCTTGCACACCTACCCTGTCACCCCAGGGGAACATAGTAGCTTGCAGCTTGGGACTGTAGGAGTTACACAATGCACCAGCCTGCTACAGATGTTCCTGCATCACTACCAAATGCCTTACAGTCCTCTGTCAAAGGCCTGTGTCTCACCTGTACTGTATTTTTTAATTTCTCCAAGTCTTTTGGGTTTCTAATACCATGACGGGAATGGACCCCATTCCTATGTCAAAGTACGATTAAAGTTGAAATTAGTATTGTTTCACTCTTTGACGTTAGCCAAAAGTGCTCTTCGCAGCACCTGCAATGTGACCATAATGACTCCTTCTGCAATTCGTACGGTGTTACATGAATTGGTAACATATCTAAATATAATTGTAAATTCTTTTTTATAAGACCAGTTTCTCATACTACTACTGGAACTGTCTGGGTATCTTTCTTCCACATGGGTCTTGTTTCTGCCTGCAGATCCAGGTATTTTATGACTTTGTTTCTCTCTGTACGCAAGACACTGTAGTCACTAGGTGTGGCAATTTCAATGATCAATGCTACTGTTGTCTTCTTTTCTTGGACCACTATATCAAGTTTTCTAGCATCTATCTTTTGGACTGTTGTTATTGGGTGATCCCATGTGATATAAACTTCATCATTTTCTATGATTCTTTGTGGCTCATGTTTCCAGTGTTTTTCAGCCACTTCGATACCATAATATTTGCACAATCTCCAGTGTAACAATCTCGCCACATTATTATGCCTTTCAGTATACAGTCCCTCTGCCATTAGTGTGTTGCAACCAGCAACAAGGTATGTGACTGTTTCCAATTCAGTTTTACAAAACCTACATATGTCTGTTTCTCCCACATGTTCAATGGACTATGTAAACCACTGTGTACATAGCCCATTATCTTGGGCTGCCAATATTAACCTTTCATTTCTTGATGTGAATTCACCTTTCCTTAACCATTCCTGTTTTGGTTCTTGATCAACATGAGGCTCTTCCAGAAGTTTTCTATACTTGCAACTATATTTTATGTTTTTTCCACTTTTCTTGCCTTCTCATCTGGTCCTTCACTTAATATTCTTTCTTTTGTTTTTTAGCACATTCAGTTGCTGCCTGACTTTTATCTACTTCTGTTATAATTTCCATTCCTGCTCGACGTCTATATGCTTCTGCTAAATTAAGCAGAGATGTCATCTTAGATTTATTCTCCTCATGTTTCAAAACTTTCACTACATTTGGATCCTGTGAGGTCAGCAGATATGTGTGGAGTCCCATGATTGTAGATCTATACGTGTAATTAATTTCAAGGAGGCCCATTTCTCCTTCAGAGCTGGGAATATATAATCTTGGTATACATTGATTTTTATAAATCATTTGGTAAGCATGAAGCATCCTTCTTGTTTTAATATCCAATCTATCCAACATGTTTTGGGGCCAGTCAATCACTCCAAAACTATAAGTTAGGACAGGAAGAGCAATTGATTTATGGCTTGGATCTTGTTCCTAAATGTCAAGGCTATTTTCAGGATTAATTAGTCTTCTATAGTATTCCTTACTGAGCTTTATTCGCATTTGTTCATGTTTTATTGCCGACCCTTCATCAATTCCCAAGTATTTATACACTCCCTCTTGCTCAAGTTCTTTTATATCACATTCTTGTCCCAAACTTATGTTTTCCTGGTGCTGCAGTTTTCCTTTTTTAGAGGTTGTTTTTGCACATTTATCAAGATCAAATGACATTCCAATATCATCTGAAAAAGTTTTGACAACTTGCAACTGTGCTTTCAGTTCCTCATCTGATGAGCTGTACAGTTTTAAATCATCAACAAAGAGAAGATGAGAAGTCATTAGAATTTGTTGTTTTCTAGAAGCCAAATTGTAGCCATGGCCTAAGCTGTTAAGTAAACAGCTTAATGGATTAATGGCAAGGCAGAATAGCAACGGTGACAGAGAATCACCCTGGAATATCCCCCTTTTAATTTTTATCCCTAGGATAATAATCTGTCCTTTATCATGGCTTAATTGCAAAGTGGTCTGCCACTGTTTCATGGTTACTGTAATGTAGTCAATCAGTGTAGGGTCCATCTTATTCATTTTAAGAACTCTTTTATCCATGAATGTGGAATACTATCAAATGCTTTTTTTAGTCAATCCATGCCATACTTATATTCTTCCCCTTCTTACAGTTCTCTACTACAACTTTGTTTAACAACAAATGATCCTTTGTTACATATGACTTTCTTTTATTGCCCTTTTGTTCTACTGCCATAATTGACTTTTCTTTTAAATGACTATAAACTCTGTCGGCGTCAATTCCCGTGTATAGTTTGTACATCGTTGGAAGACAAGTTATTGGCCTACAATTTTTAGGGTAGCTTGCAGGTTCACTCTTAAGTAAGAGCATTGTTTTTCCTATTGTTAACTAGTGTGGTGTGTGTTCTGGGTGCACATATAAATAGTTTTTACTCATGGCTAAGTCCTCGTGCAAAGAAGTTAATACTTTAAGCCAAAAGTTTGGTACTGCATCTGGGCTTGGGGTTTTCTAGTTAAAGGCTTTTCTCAACTTTGTTTCAATCTCTCTGCCTGTTGTTTCATCCCATTTCATATACTGTACCTTTAAACTTCTTATTCCTTCTTTTACTTCTTCTATCCATTTAGCATCTTTGTTATGTTCCACAGGATCTTCATAGATACTTCTCCAAAATGTATCTACTTCCTTTTTTCTAGTGGTCTTTGAATTCATTTTACCTTATTTCCCAATTCTCTATACAACTTTTTTGGGTCATCAATAAATTGCTTCTTTTGTGCTTTTCCCTTATATCTATTTTCGTATCTTCTGAGTCTTTCCACCTGTTTTTAAATTTTTTGTTTATCTCCAATAGTACATAATAGATCCCGGTCTGTTCTAATGCTGCACATTGCTTTTATCACATCTATCTTTCTTAGCATTTTTGTTGATCTATTCCCTCTTCTATAATCTTCTAACAATGACACTTCTTGTCTTAGCTGCTTTATAGTTTTCTCTATTCGATATTTCCATGATGGTATTCTCTTTTACCCCCTCTTTTCCCATGCTACCCTGTGTTCCTGTGGTAGAACTTTATTAGTTATTAATTTAGCAGCACAGTAATATATTCTGTTTACTTCTGTTGTATCGCATGGGTCTCTATGGGCAATCCTTATTACTGGGTTCATTTGTTTTATCAAGCTTATGACTTTTGGGGTTTTATTAACCTTCTGCAGTCTATTTCTCTCATTGATCTTGATATATCTGTCTTGGTCTATTAAATCAAGCAACTCTTCTCTTAACTCCTTTTCTTCCATACTGAGGACACATCCCTTGTCTTCCATTTCCTGTGGACATTCTGTATAATGTTCTATAACGTCTCCTTGTGGCACATTCTCTTCAATTTCATCCTGTGTCATCTGTTGTTCTGTCATATGGGAACTCACTGGCCTATCACTCCTCAACATTGACTGCATCAGAGTTTTCACAGTTTCCTGTTCCTTTCCTTGCTGTCTAGCTTCAAGTGAACATTTATACTGGTTTCCTGTGGGAGGCTCCAAAATATCTTGATATGGCAACTGACCAATTGCTTCCTGTTCCATTGATTTCCCCTTAATTTGGATATCCATTGCTCTATCCTGTTATGGTGCTTTCTGTACTCGATTTACTACACTGAATCCTTCTCTTTGCAACTGCTCCATAACCTCCATTTCTATTTCTTTGACTTCTCTATTACTAATTTCTTTTTATACTTTTCCTCTGCCAATGTATGTTATCTCATGGACTCCCAAATAATAACATAACACAGTCCACAGAACACAAATGCAAGACCATGTCGACAAATCCCAGTAGCATGTCCACCATGTCCTATGCATAAACTGTGGAACAACCCCTAAATACTGCTGGGATGACATGATAACTATAGGGGTACTTATCAGATAATGTTTGCATAATGCTCGGAAGAGGATAGAATAACAGGGGGGGAGTAGAAGCATGGACGCCATGGAGTGTGTGAAGTCTGAAATTCAGCTGTGTGCACATACTATTCCTGCCTGCAAACACAGGAATGGGTGGTTACAAATCTGTTTGTAAATCACAATGTGAAGGAGTAATGACCAGAAATATGAGCCCTGCCTCTGAGTAACCTGTGTGAATCTGTACAGCTTTGAGGTACGGCCACAGCAGGATATGGCCATACTGTCACGTTGATGGATGTACAAGCATGGGATCCTCAGCCAGCATAGTACCAAGGTGCTGAACCATTTACACAGACCCATCAGCAAGTGTCTGCAGCTCCCCCTCCAGAATGGCAGGAATGCGCAAGAATGACTACAATACTGGACACAGCTTCATTCATCTTGTGTTCCCCAGGAAATTACTGCAAGCAAATATATGTGTCAGTAGTTGATGACATAAAACATCACGGTGTAAAACAGTGCATATGTCTGAATATCTCTGCTAACATCAAATCCATGTAGCAGAAGCAGCACAGATACAATTAGTTACAGTATCCCACTATCCTTTGCCCATTGTGACTCCATATTGTTAACCAATTACGGATATCCTGCAGAGACAGGTTGCTAGCTGTAGGTGTAGAACACAAATACCTGCACTGGATTGCAACCTACCTGGAATGGATTCACACATCCAATACAGAAGGTCATACTGGGCCTGCTCCCACACTTAGAGAAACAATGCCCAAGTCTGACAACAAAATACTGAAAGGTCATACTGGACATGCTTCCACACTTAGAGAAGTGAAGCCCATGTCTGGCAACAACAGTGGACTATACATATCTGTCAGTCACAAATATTTGTGCAGACACTCCACATTGCACACCAGTCATGCTTTCCACACACATTGGATAGGAATACACACATATATCCAAGGACAACACACTATAATAGGCCAAACATACACATACATAAATGTGTGGAAGACAGTGACAGACAGTGACAAGGAGCATCCCATCATGAGGCCTGTGCCACCCAGCACACATCCAATTGGTCAATACCACATGATGTGCAAATGTCTATCACTGTAGACAGTTGCATCTGGTATCCCTCAGCACTATAGTGTCTGTGGTACTTGTGATAACTGTGTAATATGATTGTACAAGTCATTATTCATCTAGCAGTTGTATACATGTTCCTTTTAAATGTAAACCTGTGTGTGACTGAGTGTTGTGTGTGTGCTTCCAGACAAATGGTTTATGGCCCATTCACATACACTGCACTCCCCATTGCCCTTCTTTGGCAAGCCTGCTGATGTCATTCACCTTGAAATACAACTTTGGAGTAGGGTTAGCCCTATAAGCTCTGTGGTGTGTACTATAACTGTGTAATGCTATAGTGTGCTATATTATGTAGGTAGAAGTTCTAATCCCAGATATGGCAGCTAGGAGACTCTGTGTGTGTGTGTGTGTGTGTGTGTGTGTGTGTGTGTGTGTGTGTGTGTGTGTGTGTGTGTGTGTGTGTGTGTGTGTGTGTGTGTGTGTGTGTGTAGGGGTCAATGCTTTTGAGGCCAGTCACAGTCACTACACTGTCCATTGTCCTACTTTGGCAAGCCTGCTGATGTCATTCCCCTTGAAATACACCTTTGGGGAAAGACTAGCCCTATAAGCTCCGTGGCGCATGCTATGACTGTGTAATGCTATAGTGTGATGTACTAGTTAGGTAGGAGTTCTAATCCCAGATATGCGATCTGTGAGACTGTGTTTGTCTGTGTGTGTGTGTGTGTGTGTGTGTGTGTGTGTGTGTGTGTGTGTGTGTGTGTATGTGTGTGTAGGGGTCAATGCTTTTGAGGCCAGTCACAGTCACTACACTGTCCATTGCCCTACTTTGGCAAGCCTGCTGATGTCATTCACCTTGAAATACACCTTTGCAGAAGGGCTAACCCTATAAGCTCCATGGTGTGTGTTATAACTGCGTAAGGCTATAGTGTGATGTACTACTTAGGAAGGAGTTCTAATCCCAGACATGGCAAATGTGAGTCTGGTTGTGTTTGTGTGTGTGTGTGTGTGTGTGTGTGTGTGTGTGTGTGTGTGTGTGTGTGTGTGTGTGTGTGTGTTTGTGTGTGTGTGTAGGGATAGATGGTATTAAGGCCATTTACAGTCACTACACTTTCTATTGCCCTACTTTGGCAATCCTGTTGATGTCATTCACCTTGAAATACACCTTTGGGGAAAGACTAGCCCTATAAGCTCCGTGGTGTGTAAAATAAATGCAGTACACTGTAGTACCAATGCATAGCTAGGTAGAGTGTGTGTGTGTTGTGTTTGTCATTAGAATCCTGCATGGGGTAGCTGTGATTGTGTAATAGCAAGACTCATTGTGGGGCAGGTTTTGCAAATTTCTTATACTGAGGACCAACTATATGTCACAATGTCCAACTTACATGGACAACAGATGTCAAACAGCAGAGAGGCTGCTGTAGACAATCCATACCCCTACATGTGACATTATGGATTGGAGAATAATATAGGCAACCCTTGTATTACCCAGAGAACACTCTCCACCCATGTCTCATAAACAAACACAGTTGGCTAGTCAACAACCACTATGTTGGTTGTTCCCTGCATATTACCCACAGATAGTAACCATGGTGTGATTGCAGTGGACTACAGAGGACATGGCACCCTGTTCCATCCCTACAATAGGCAAATAATTGTTTACAGTGTTCCTTTGCTATGTTCCCCACTGAACGCCTGCAACAACTGTAAATTCAGCAAATGTAACCCACAAAGGAAATAGCATGCCTTATACACATGCTCTGTATGGACAGATGTCACTAACACTAGTGAATACCTGTAGCATGCTGTCGATGTAGGTGAAGGATCAGCCTCTATTCCATGGCCAATTCTCACCACATGAGGTCAGGAATGCCACATCAGATGATAACAATCTGTCCACACAACATGCCCCAGACACCCCAGGTAGATGTCCACATGTCACAGAACATGCATGTGGGACATGTGCACAACCCAGACACCATCCATGTTATGGAATATAGAACACATACATAGCAAGCATTGCACAGCACTGGCCACCCACAATAGTAACCCAGATGAGTGGATGGTGAATACAATAACAACCTGTGTGGGCCAATCCAGGGACTCTACCCCTGTGCCACACTAGAGACCATTGTCATGTGGCCTGATGCCAAGGTATACCCTTTGCCTAGCCTTGTACAGCCTTCTGGTACCGTCAGCTACTACACACATGTGAAGCAATGAACCCATGCATGTCAGTACTGGCAAATCTGTGTGTGTGTGTGTGTGTGTGGAGATTAATGATTTGAAAGCCATTCACACTCACAACACCTCCCATTGCCCTATTCTAGCATGCCTTCTGATGTCAGTCACCTTGACTTACCCTTTGCCCATATATCAGCTTGATAACCTCTGTGGTACATGTGATACCTGTGTAATACTGTAGTGTAGCAAACTAGTTAGTTAGGAATTCTGATCCTGACCCTGCCAACTGTGATAATGTGTGTGAGTCCTTGACAGAGTGTGGTTGTGTCTTCCTTGACACCTGCTTTTGTGAACAGGCACATGTACTACACTTACCTTATCCCTCCTTTATCACTGTTGCTGATGTCACTCACCTTCAAAGATACCTTTGCACAGCTCTCCATGTAAGCTCTGTGGAGTGTGCAATAATGGCATAAAAATGTAATCCCAATCCATAGTCATGTAGGGGGTTGGAACCCCTTACTGGTAAGTGTGTGATACAAACATACTTAGCTTATACTCTCCTACTCCCTTTCTTTCTTACTTTGTCTCTGTCTCTCTCACTCCCTCTCTGGTGGATGTGGAGAAGTACACCTGCTTTACATAGACAGCAGCTTGTGTTTTGTAAGTGATGCTCATGATCAGCTGATGGCCTGTACATGAATTGCCATCCCCCACTAGTTGATTGAATGTGGAACAACTGTGGTAACATTCCCATAGACAGTTGTATGCAAACACACTCCTATAACTAGGAACATCATGTGGGTGTTAGCCATTTTCATTCACTGTGAGCAGGACTTAATATCGGTGTTTGGCAAACAGCATCACAGAGGGTAGTGGGATATACCTCTTACAACATGCACTGTGAAGACAGGCCAACAAACAGGAGGGAGATGTTCCAGACATGAAGAAAGAATGTAAGTCTTGCTCTTCTACATTTGAAGTAATGTTGGTTTAACAGGGTTTGTGTTTATATGGCTGGTCTACATGATTTAATATCTGTCATGACAGTGTTATGTGGTTGAGGAAACTCTCACCTGTAGGGCTATCTGCAGACTGGCCAGTGTTTTGGAGTCTTACATGTATTGTGTTACTCACAGATGACCTATCTTTATAAATGCAGTAGCATACTCTGAGGATTGCAGTCAGTACATGGTGACAGCCATGTGAGTTACTGACTTCATATCCCTCAGAAGACATATATCACAACAAACCCTGTTACACCAGTAAATGTATCAGTATATCACAGCAACATGTCAATATTGGCCCTGTGTTTGTGCCTCCAGCCACAACTCTATCAGCCTTGTACATATGTCATGCAGTAGGAGGTGCATATGTTCAGTACACCATTATTTACTGACATCATACCTGATAACAAGCAAGTGAGATATTGGACTGCTAGACATGTTATGTATAGTAGGGCTTATATTTGAGGACAAAACCTGGACATTCTGTTGTAGTGTTTACAGTAGTGAGGTGTGTTTACTTATGGTGATTGTCGACAGAGTGTGTATTGTGAATATGTACCTTGCCTGTGTACAGACTGTAGTAGATGTCATTGTTCTTGGTCCTGTTCTATTTGATGTTGCATGCTGCTTCAGTGTATGGTACCCTATTGGTGTACATGTTTGTAAGGCCAAACCGGCACACTTCCCATGCCACAGTTAGGCATCGGAATACACTGTGTATTGGTCCTGTATATGTAGGGTTAGTGTGTGAGTGGCACATAAGAGGATGGTGTTGATCACACAGACCATATACTGTAATATTAAGCATGTTTACCATATGTGACTGTAGCTGTGTTCAGATTGGTTGTGGGCATGCACTTTCACACATCTGTTACTCCATGCTGTTACATGCCTGTAGAGCCTGCTATATTTGCAGGTACATGTGTATTCCCCCAAAAGAATGTAGGCCAGTGTTGTGGCAGTCTGCCTGTAGTTTGCACAGTGCTTAGTGACATGCCTAGCAGCTCAGTGTACTTACCCAGTGTGATGTTATGTCCAGATATTTGTCAGATGTACTGTTGCCAGGCCACCATAACTGTTGTGTATTTCTGACAAAGCAGTGGGATACTGTACAGATGTATATCACTAACTAGTGAGTAGTATGTGGGCTTGTGACCTCTGCTCCTCCACTTATTATGTGTCAGGACAGACAGGAGTGTGTGACTGCATAAACTGTGTGAGCTTATCTATTCCAGTATTTTCGTGATATCCCCAATTACAAGGCTGTAAACATCTACTTTATTAGGCTTGGTCCACACGGGTTGCAATAAGGGGTTCTGTGTATACCTCTGGACTGACCAGATTGTGTCAGACTGTCCACATTTGTTGGTCATATCTCTGCTGTATTCCACAGGATCATTACTGTGATATCTGTGTTACTGCACTATGATGATCTTATGATGTCTGTCAGTAACTGATGGCGTACATGTCAGTATCAGATGTGACTTCACACAAAACATTTCTGTTAAGTCAACCACTGTTACAGTTTTACAGTAGCAACAGTCTACATTTATACCTGCAATATTTACATGACATCCCCTTGCACTAAGAGGTTGTGATTATTGGTGATGAGGTATGACTTCACTACATATTATGGACATATGTTATACATATATATGGGTGTATGTGTGTGTGTGTGTGTGTGTGTGTGTGTGTGTGTGTGTGTGTGTCTATATATATATATATATATGTATATATATATATATATATATATATATATATATATATATATATATATATATATAAATAAATATATATATAAATATAGGTTGACTTCACACACAACATTTCTGTTAAGTCAACCACTGTTACAGTGTTACAGTAGCAACAGTCTAAATTTATACCTGCAATATTTACATGACATCCCCTTGCACTAAGAGGTTGCTTATTGGTGATGAGGTATGACTTCACTACATGTTATGGACATATGTTATACACATATATATGTGTGTGTGTGTGTGTGTGTGTGTGTGTATATACATATATATATATATATATATATATATATATATATATATATATATATATATATATATATATATATATATATATATATATATATATATATATATATATATAAATATATATATATATATATATATATATATATATATATATATATATATACATACACACACACACACACACACACACACACACACACACACACACACACACACACACACACACACACACACACATATATATATATATATATATATATATATATATATATATAGGGTCTATATTAGAACATCGAATGTTTAATAGTTCGAATCTCTAAAGGTCGACCCTTAATGATTGAACTATTAAAACATCGAATGTTTGTTAAAAAAATTAAAAAAAAAAAGAAAAACTAAAAGGTGTAGGCAGGGGGGCAAACCCCGCTGCACCCCCCAAAACCACGCTACTTAAATATACCAACTCCGAGACCGCACTACATTGAAGTAAATAGAAATCTCTCCTTACGGAGAGTTCCATTTACACATTTGAGATTCTGAGCATTTGCTATTGTCGTGTCGACAATATCAGATTCGATATTGTCGGCTTTCGACAATGTAATATAGACCCTATATATATGGGTCCAGTAATTGATATTGTCCATTCGTAAACACAT
>NC_056749.1:795197111-795198582 GCF_019279795.1 Protopterus annectens | reverse complement strand
AACCTGCTGTCCTGCACCTCTTGCACTGAACTCAGCACACTCTGGCAAGTTCCTCGAATCTTTTGGAATATGGTTCAGTGTGTTACCACCTTATCCTTTGATACTGTTGCACTTGGTATGTATTTATGTTACTTAGTATTGTGAGTCATGTTGATCCATCTATAGTAAAGCTTCCTGGAGAAGGTATCTCATGTCTAATGCCTCTTATTCACTCACCTTGATATAATTGCCTTACATGTATAACACTGGGGGGGAGGGGTTCATAAAGATTTGAAAATCTGTGTTGCAGTTATAAATAACACAGCGGTTTTATTGTGAAGTTGTCCATTGCTCCTTAGCTATGTATTAAGACTAGCATAATACTGACACTCTGGGAAAAGGGTTGCATAATACAGCAGTCCAGCTGTGCTACCTGGCAGCATTCACTCTACTGAACAGTAGCAAAGTGGCCATGCTGTGGGTGATGACTGGAACGGTGATGTGACATGCCGGTCAAGGCTATGTGTATTTACATGCATAATGAAGCACCTCCTACCTGTGACATAAGCACTGTGAGTATGAAGGGATGGGGCCAAGGCACCAAAGTGCCAGCTCAGTCCATCACATAAATGAGGAGGAAATAGTAAGAAATTAAAGCCAGAAGTGGGGCAAGAGCCAGCAGAAGGACATACCCGAAGGTCACTAAAGGAATAAATGCATTTTGGAGGGGAGGAAGGCAAGATTCCATTTTCCTTTTTTGAAGAAGAAGAAGAAAGGCAAGTAGGGATAGCAGTAGAGAGCAAATAATGCAACTAAAGGAGTGGGGAAGCAAACATAAAACACAGCCAGAGACAGGAGTGATGATATAGAGAAAACAGAGAGTGCAGTTGTGGAGGGATATATACACAGACAGTGAGAGGGCAATTAATGGTTGGTGGGACTGGACTATAGACAGTGTAGGGAAAGTGACACAGGGGAATACCATGAAAGCATATACGGCAGGGTATAGAAGGTCTATTTGATCAGCACAAAGGTGAACCCATTTGGTTATTACTGGCATGCTCTGATTTTCTGTAAGGTCTCAGTGCATGAGTCCAGCTGCTGTGGCAGGTCAGACATGGCCAGCTATTGGTCTTGACACTGGTTGACTGATGGAACCCCTCCTAGCCATTCTTAGATGATGAGCTGCTGCCGTAACATGACCACAGAGATCAAAAGTGAGCCCATGAGGTCACCTTCAGCCAGGCATTCATCATTCTCCTGCTTTGAGGCAGACCTGGTGACTGCTAGTGATGTGACCCAGTATCACATACATTGGCTGATACAGACTCAAGTGGCTGCTAGACATGTAACACAGCTTCAGGTACATCAACTAACACTGGCCCAAGTGAATGCTGATGACGTGGCCCGACCTCAAATATATCAGCTGATATAGACTCATGTGGCTGTTGGTGATGTGAACCAGCTTCAGATATATTGCTTGATACAAACC
>NC_056749.1:795157111-795189611 GCF_019279795.1 Protopterus annectens | reverse complement strand
TTGAACAAAGGTATTTCTATAGCATTCCTTTCTGAAAATTCCTGTCTTACTTATTCTACTCACACAGAAGCCATGCATGAATATGATGTGGCAATCCTTAAAAAGGAACTTTATAAACTGGACAATGATGCACATAAGCTGAAATGACTCCAGATGCAAAGGCTTTATTTTGAAGCTTGTATCAGGTTAAATATCATTCCTCGTGGGCAAAGGGTGTTTAACATGCCCATGTATGGCACTGCATACAAAGAACTGCTAACCAAGTGGCAACAACTAAACTAGGAGACTAGTTTTAATTATATGTGCCTCCTAATAGACTTTTTCAAACCAGAAGAGGATTTACTTCTACAAAATGTAACCCAGCTGCAAACTGAACTGTACGAAAAAGTTCCACCTAATGTAGTTGACATTAAGGTGGACTGCATCATTGAAACAATCAATGCGTATGAACTTGAACTCCTTTCCTATAAGAAAAAGAAGATTCAAAGGGATTTGCATGATTTTGCGAATGGCCGTGTTTTTGCATGGCCTAAAGAGACTAATTATAGCTCTAGGAGCAGAATGAATGCTATGGAATCCCTGCTAATGGAAAATATAGAAACAGCTTCTACCTTAACAACTCCAGGTGAAGGAAATATGGCTGATGATGTCACTAAGCAAATATCGTCCTCCTAGCGTTTCTGTGGCCCCTTTGGATTCCAATGAACTACACGATATGGCAGCACAGAATGGAGGTAGGAAGAAGGATAATGCTCAAGGGGCTGGGCCTTCGAGCTCTATTTGTGTTTTACCACCTGGAAATACTGGTAAAAGTTTATCTTAAACAGCATACCCTATTAGAACCTCACATTTTCAGGGATAATCACACAGCAGAGGCCATCAGAAACGGAAAGCATCAATGGAAGATGACCATACGCTAACTTTAAAAAGGATGTGGCAAGGACAGAATCATCTCTCATATGGAATATATCTAAACGGACACTTACCACTAATGAAATTAATGTACTTAACAAAGGTATGACTTTTATACCTGCAGATAGAATGACTTTAACAGAGAATGTCATTAACATTTACTCGTAACTTAATGTTAAAAATTCAATTTGGAAAGGACAGTACTACCTAGTGACTTGAGGGTATTTAGAAAGAATAGTACATATATACCTAAAAGTAATAATGTGATTGAAACTTTTGAGAAAGCTTGTTTAAAAGACATTTATAAGTTATACGATGAGAAAGCAACAACAAGAAATTTTGTAAATCTGACTAAAAATGAAAGAATAGCAATAGAAAGTTTATGTCATGATCAAACTATTTCCATATGCCCTGCAGACAAAGGGGGATTTCTAGTTGTCATGGATTATAGTTTTTACAGGGAATCTATGTATACCATGTTGAATGATGCTAAGGTGTATGAAAAGACAGATGTTGACAGGATTAAATTTTGTACTGCAACTATAAGGAATAGTTTATTTGATTGTCTGCAGTCTAGAATTATTGACTTAGATCTTTATAATTATTTCATAGTAGAAGAACCTGTTATACCTATAATCCAAGGACAGCCTAAGATACATAAACATCCACGTAACCCCCCATTGACACCCATTGTTGCAGAACAACGGTGGAGCACTGAACCTTTATCTATTTTTGTAGAGCAACATCTAAAACCTCTACTGGCAAAGAATAAATATGTATTAAGGGACACCAAACAATTTTTGAATGACTTATATGAGCATGTTAAATATACACCACCTACAAAACAATGCCTGGTGGTAACCTTAGATGTTCAATCTCTATTCACAGTTATCCCCAATGATACAGGGGATTATATTCTTGAAACATTTCTTGATGGAAGATGGTGCATATACTACTAAAGTTATAGACCTGTTGTGTCTGCTGGTAGAGCTAATACTTGAGAATAACATCTTCCTGTTTGAACAACAGCTATATAGGCAAATTAATGGCGTAGCTATGGGCACTTTGTGTGCCAATGGCTATGCCAATATTGCCATGGCTGTATGGGAGAACCATCATATCCTGAAGGAATACAGGAGTAATATAGTTTTTTACCAGAGATTTATGGATGACCTCTTTCTCTTATGGGAAGGAGGGGCCATGGCATTCACCTTATTTTTGAATTCTATCAATAGTAGCACTCACTTCCTTAAATTCACTTCTCACAGTTCCAACATCTCTATAGAGTTTCTGGGTGTCAATATACATAGGACGCCTATGGGTAATTTTTAGACAGGAATTGTGAGAAAAGAATGCTATAGAAATACCTTCATTCAACAAAACAGCATGCATCCACAACATGTTTTTAAAAATGGTATGAGGGGACAAGCTCTCAGGATCTCAAGACTAACAGCTAATGATAGTAAGTTAAAAGATGAGTTGTCCAGTATAGAAAATAACTTTATGGAGAGAGGATATGCCCAAAAGGATGTACAAAAAGTAATGACAGAAACAGAGCGAGGGAAGGGAAGGGACAACACTAGTTTTCTGACTCTAGGGATAGTGAACAACAAATACAGTTAGCACATCATTTTATTAGAGTACCAGTTACATATACTAGTAACATTAAGTCGCTTTTAGATGTCTATCAAAGAAATTAGAATATATTATGTGCAGATGAACATGTTAAAGGGGTAGTAGGGGATGTCCCACGATATGCATATAAAAATAAAAAATCTCTGAAGAGAATTTTATGTGGTCCAAGATATACACAGACAAACATAATAAATACTGCCCAATATGAATGTGGTATCTTCCCATGCAATAAATGCAATTATTGTAACTGCTTAGATACTACTGGAAGATTTGTACATCCTGACACTAACAAGACCTTATGTTTGAGACTAACAGCTGATTATAATACCACTAACTTGATATACCTAGCCCACCTTGTCACATGCCACTCTTTTTATGTGGGCATCACTACACGTAGGCTGAGTGACCGTGTAAGAGAGCACATATATGATATCTACAGATAAGCTGAAATAAATGCACTAGTGAAGCATGTTCTAGATAAGGGGAATGAACATATTTTTAAATTTATGTTCATTGAGGCTATACCCTTGGGGTATAGAGGGGGAGACATGAGGAACTGGGTTGAAACAAAAGTGTTGGACTGGATCATTAGAATGCATGCCAATATGGGCAAGGGACTCAATGAGAAAATATCTATTAAGCCCATATTGTTGAACAGACCACTTCCCAAGTGATCTGTGTAATTTATTACTATGTATTATCTTAGATATACATATATATATATATGTGTGTGTATTTTTATTTGTGTAATATATTTTCTTCATTTGTGTTTTATACTTCGTATCTATTATGATTATTATTATTATTAATATTATTATTATTATAATTATATTTTTGTAATTTATAGTTGTTTTGTAGAATATGATATGATATTAGGGCAGGAAGAGAGGAGAAAGGCTAGGACTGTGGTAGTGAATGTCATAACTTTGAATGTTGGCAGTATGACTGGTAAAGGGAGAGAGCTATCCTATATGATGGACAGAAGGAAGGTTGGTATATTGTGTTTGCAAGAGACTAGATGGAAGGGGAGTAAGGCTAGGTGTATTGGAGGTGGGTTCAAATTGTTTTATCATGGTGTGGATGGCAGGAGAAATGGCGTAGGAGTTATTCTGAAGGAACAGTATGCTAAGAGTGTTTTGGAGGTGAAAAGAGTGTCAGATAGAGTGATGTTTATGAAGCTGGAAAATGATGGTGTGGTGATGAATGTTGTTAGTGCATATGCTCCACAAGTTGGGTGTGCAATGGATGAGAAAGAAAAATGTTGGCGTGAATTGGATAAAGTGGTGATGACTGTACCCAAAGGTGAGCGAGTGGTGATTGGAGCAGATGTCAATGGGCATGTTTGTGAAGGGAACAGAGGTGATGAGGAAGTGATGGGTAGGTATGGTGTTAATCAAAGGAATGCAGAAGGTCAGGTGGTAGTGGATTTTGCAAAAAGGATGAACATGGCTGTGATGAACACGTATATTAACAAGAGGGAGGAGCATAGGGTGACATACAAGAGTGGAGGAAGATGCACATAGGTGGATTATATCTTATGTAGGAGGGCCAGTCTGAAGGAGATTGGAGACTGTAAAGTGGTGACCGGAGAAAGTGTTGTTAGGCAGCATGGGATGGTGGTTTGTACGATGATGTTGGTGATCAAGAAGAAGAGGAGGAGGAGTGTGAGGGCAGCACCAAGGATCACATGGTGGAAATTGAAAAAGGGTAATTGTGAGGTGGAGTTCAGGGATGAGTTAAGGCAGACACTGGGTGGCAGTGAAGAGTTACCAAATAGTTGGGTAACTACAGCAGAGCTAGTAAGGGAGACGGCTAGAAAGGTGCTTGGTATCACATCTGGACAGAGGAAGGACGACAAGGAGACATGGTGGTGGAATGAGGAAGTACAGGAGAGTATACAGAGAAAGAGGTTAGCAAAGAAGAAGTGGGATTGTCAGAGAGATGAAAAAAGTAGACAGGAGTATAAGGAGATGAGGTGCATGGCAAAGAGAGAGGTGGCGAAGGCTAAGGATAAGGCATATGAAGAGTTGTATGAAAGGTTGGACACTAAGGAGGGAGAAAAGGACCTGCACCAATTGGCTAGACAGAGGGACCGAGCTAGGAAAAATGTGCAGCAGGTAAAGGTGATAAAGGATAATGAGGGAAACAAGTGAGGAGAGTGTGTTGAGGAGATGGTAAGTACTTTGAGGGGTTGATGAATGAAGACAATGAGAGGGAGAGAAGGTTGAATGATGTAGGGATAGTGAATCATGAAGTACAATGGATTAGCAAGGAGGAAGTAAGGATAGCTATGAAGAGAAAGAAGAATGGAAAGGCTGCTGGCCCAGATGACATACCTGTGGAGGTGTTTAGGTGAAATGCCAGTGGAGTTTTTAACCATATTGTTTAATGAAATCTTAGAAAGTGAGAGGATGCCTGAGGAATGGAGAAAAAGTGTTTTGGTACCAATTTTTAAGAATAAGGGTTATGTGCAGAGCTGTCGTAACTACAGAGGGATTAAATTGATCAGTCACAGCATGAAGTTATGGGAAAGAGTAATGGAAGCAAGGTTAAGAAGGGACGTCATGATTAGTGATCAGCAGTATGGTTTCATGCCAGGAAAGAGCACTACAGATGCGATCTTTGCTCTGAGAGTGTTGCTGGAGAATTACAGAGAATGTCAGAAGGAGTTACATTGTGTTTTTGTAGACTTAGAAAAAGCATATGACAGGGTACCTAGAGAGGAGTTGTGGTATTGTATTAGGTAATTAGGAGTGTCAGTAAAGTATGTAAGAGTGGTACAGGGTATGTACAAGGGTAGTGTGACAGCGGTGAGGTCTGCGATGGGAGTGACGGATGCGTTTAAGGTGAAGGTAGGGTTACATCAAGGATCAGCTCTGAGCCCTTTCTTATTTGCAATGGTGATGGACAGGTTGACAGACGAGATCAGACAGGAGTCCCCGTGGACTATGATGTTTGCAGATGACATTGTGATCTGTAGTGAGAGTAGGGAACAGGTGGAGGAGACCCTGGAGAGATGGAGATATGCCCTAGAGAGAAGAGTAATGAAGGTCAGCAGGACTAAGACAGAATATATGTGTGTGAATGAGAGGGAGGATAGAGGAATGGTGAGGATGCAAGGAGTAGAGGCGGCAAAGGTGGATGAGTTTAAATACTTGGGGTCAATAGTTCAGAGTAATGGTGAGTGTGGAAGAGTGGTGAAGAAGAGAGTATAGGCAGGATGGAGTGGGAGGAGAAGAGTGTCAGGAGTGATTTGTGACAGACGAATACCTGTAAGAGTGAAAGGGAAGGTGTACAAGAGGGTAGTCAGACCAGCTATGTTATATGGGTTAGAGATAGTGGCATTGACAAAAAGGCAGGAGTTTGAGCTGGATGTGGCAGAATTAAAGATGTTAAGATTTGCACTGGGTGTGATGAGGGTGGACAGGATTAGGAATAAGTATATTAGAGGGACAGCCCAGGTTGGAAGGTTTGGAGACAAAGCCAGAGAGGCACGATTATGTTGATTTGGACATGTGCTGAGGAGGGATGCTGAGTATATTGGGAAAAAGATGCTAAGGATGAAGCTACCAGGTAACAGGAAAAGAGGAAGGCCTAAGATAAGGTTTATGGATGTGGTGAGAGAGGACATGCAGGTGGTTGGTGTGACACAGCAAGATGCAGAGGACAGGAAGAAATGGAAACAGGTGATCTGCTGTGGTGACCCCTAATGGGAACAGCTGAAAGAAGATGATGATGATGATGATGATTAGGATGTTTTATTATTTTAAAATCCTCTGTAGATTTAATTACATTGTCTTTTCCATTGGTTGATGCAAATTTAAATAGTGGATGGTTATCTGTGATTATTGTCTAAAGAAGCAGCTTACAACTGTGAAAGTGCTCACCTCCTACTCTGTATATTAGAGACTTTATCATTTTATGTGCCGTGGTCTGGAGCCTTCTTCTTCTTTATTTTTGCATACAACTGTAAGAACTTGAATTTCATACTATACATGTGCTCATATGCAGTTTGATTAAGTGGTATTTACAAGTATGTTTGCCACAGGATAGGAGAATGGCACACATGTCCCATCACTGCTATGGTATGCTGTCTTTATGCTTTCACCTGCTATGGTGCTGCAAGGCCCAACACCACAAGATATTACATGACTGATGTCAATGGGTCACCTGTGTCTGACAGTGATGCCACCATGTACTTTTCACTGTCTGATGACAAATTGGTAGATAGCAGGTTAACAGTGGAGGGCACAGAGACATTCCCCATGAATGAAGTGACAGTAAAGGGATAATATGATCTTCTAGCATCATCTGTGCATCACACTGGATGTTCTGTTCATGTTAGTCACATCCAAGGTACAGAAAAGTCACTACTGCAAGTGGCATCCATGAGACACATTGACTCTATGTCATGCATGTTCACAGTAGGGGAGGGGCATTTACATAGTCATAGCTGCCATAAATCCAGGTCATTCTCTGACTAGGCTACCATACTTGGAATCAGTCAGAGGATGTTACAGGACAATGACCAAAACCCAAATAGAGACAGCTGCTGTGCACATTGTGGTAGTAATAGAGAGTACATGTGCATACTTCATAATTAAATAGAAGCACTGCAGTGACTGTGCAGCATCTTGCATTGCATGTAGAGTGACATGGTATATATGTATATATATATATATAGAGAGAGAAACCAAATGTCCCTGGGAGGCTGAGTGTGCAATCAAAATATAATAGAGGTTGCGTTACTGCTCAGGCCAAAAGCTCTTACAAAACAGTTCATTTAAATATGAGCGCTCAGTCTTTTTCAGGTGTATTATCGCTGTTTTCAGTAAGCTAAGCGTAACTGAAACGCATTTAACTGTTTGAAATTTTAAGGCTAAGTCAAGTTGGCCCACTCACGTAAAATGTCCAAGTTCACCAAAACGTAGTATTACTTGTTTCAAGATCCATATGCAACCTTCGCAAAAACGCCGTTAACCTTGTTGACTAATCCACTGTAATAAAACCATTCGGTTCAATAAAGATTAAATAACCATTCATCAAATGCTATGATTCCATATAGTCGAATGTACAATGCAGTCTGAGCAAAAAATACAGGTTTATTGTGAGCACTTTCACGGCACGAAATCGCCGCTTCATCAGACAAAACCCAACTGATATCCACTGCTGCATCCATGTGGATATTAGCAAATACTCAACATAGCCTTGCCAGGGTCCAGATATGTGTTGGACTGTCACAAGCCAATCTTACAAAGATGGCATGCACTGTTCTAAAGTCAACATTTCTGCAACACTTGTCTATGGCTCTCTATGCACCAAGAAATTGCCAATATCATTGTTGTGGCAAATATTAATCTGGCTCAACCACATGGAAATCAAACTGGGCCAGGCACTCTGTGTCATACATTTCTACATTGGGCCTATCCCCTTTAGGCCTACTGAGTGCAATGGCTAACAGTGGTCATTGGTGAGGGCAGGGAGGCCATCTATCCATTGTGTCCCAATATGGGAGACAACAGAAAAATGTCTGCACACTTTTCTAAAGTGCTTTACCATTCCTTGTGTGCAGGACACATCCAACCCAGGCACTGTAGGGGCACATGGTATATCTGGTTAATATTTATTACAAAGAAGCTCTACCCTCACATAGTAAGATGTAATTCCTCATTCCACCAACTGATACTCACCTGTGTGGCTATCACAGCAACATCTCATAACTTTTACATGTATGGTAACATCTCTGTCACCTGTAATGTTGCCCCATTCCTCCTGTATGAATTATGATGACTGTCCACTGCCCACACTCTGGCCTAGCTGTGTAAGGAAATATCTGAAGTATAGTATGGCCAGTAAATTCATTCTAATGGATAGCATAGGTATTTTAAAACTTTAATCAGTTTTATTCTGCATTGTACATGTCAGGGTCCAAAGTTTAGATGAGACAGTATGTCTTTGTTAGTGCACAATATGTTCTGCTTCTCTCTGTCTTGCAAAGGGAGTTGCTATAACTCCTCTATTGATTCAGCACCTGATGCCTGCTGTCTCAGACATGTGAAGCAGTACTGTGATGCTCTGTAGATGTAGATGTTTATGTCCTGATACTGTGTAGCATGGTGCACACTATGGATAACTTACCGCAGGCCTCAGGTACATAATACAGAGTGCTGCAGGATGTGTCCAAGCAGTAGAAGTGTGTCTTTAGGGGTCTCAACACATGTTCAATAATGTTCTTTGTCTCCAACAACAGAATGCTGCTTGCCATCTCTGCCATGGTTTGGGGACTTAGATTGGGACTATCAGCCACAGCTCAAAAGCATATCCTACATCACTGACAACCTACACCAACAGACACCATTATGAGTGGGTACAGGCATGAAAAAGCACATTACAAAGTATTTTGTAAAATCTGTAAACCCTGAGGAAGTGCTAATTATATTATAAAGTCCAGGAAAAGGTAAAACAAAACTTTAGCATGGTTTTAATGTTTTGGTTGAAATGGAGCAGTGAAGTGTAGAAACATTGTTAGCACTGTTGAACTGCACAAGTTAAATAGTAGCATCATTAAGATGGTGAACATTGCATTCATACTGCTACTGATAGCAAGGACAACTGATGGCCAGAAAAACTACTGACCAAGGGCGTGCCACCTGTATTCAAACTAGAGACCTGACAGAGTGCAGCGTACAGTGAGAGATTTATAAAGATATTTCAGAAATGAGCAGAGTACTTGGATCAGTTTGTGATTCAGAAAAATGTACAATTGTCACACTTATGAACTGCATTACCTGTTACACAGTTTTAACAGCTGTGGGTAGGTGCCTCACTGAGTAGATTGATGCTGCATAACTCTTCATACTTAGATTCTTTTCAGTTAGGGTAACCTATCTCCCATATTGAAATGGTTCAATACTGCATGGCTAATGGAAGGGACCTTTGCAGAGGCTATGTATAACTTAATGTATTTGATTCACTGGACTATGAAACATCTTTATTAGTCAGGATGTCTGTAAAGTACATCAGCATAATTTATATAGTCTGTGCCCACAAATGTGTTGCTTCCTTTAGAGTTGCTGAATAGCTCAGCATCAATGTTTTGCTCACTGCACAGATGTGTGGTAAGGTTTTAGGATTTCTTTTCAATTGTATATTATGCAAACTGATCTATGCATACAACCCATTGTCGGAATCCTATATAAATAAATGAATTTAAATAATAAGGTATCCCTGTCAGCATATGTGCTTCTGTTATATCCAGATCATAGTCTAAAGCCTTTGGGTCAAGTATGGTGTGGAATATGAGTAGATATGTAAAAAGAAAGTACAGATTGTTGTTTCAAGTAGTATCACTGCATACTTAAAGCAATTAAGTTTTTTTCATTGAAATGTTTTGCATAGTTAGAATAATTCCTGAAGTGCACTCACAGAGTGACTGCTAAAGACTGCAACAGAGGTGTTGTACAAGGCCAGACGGTCACACAGAGGTGTTGTACAAGGCCAGACGGTCACAGCATGTACTCATTTGCACAGAAGAATTGTAGACATGCTCAACAAAAGTGTTTGAACATTATTAGCAAAATTGTAGAGCAGAAGCCGTTAATTGCTGAATCCAGTCTTAAGATTCAGAGAAAGCATGCAACACTATTAATAATATAAAGCTGATAAGTCAAGATGATTGAGTAAAAAGATTTTCTTCTCTTACGTTTTCAGTGCAATTTAAGGAAAAGAAATTTTGAAGTGCTGAATGTGTCTTGCAAAGTACGGAAGACATTTTACAGAAATACTTGAATACTGTCACCAGTATAAAAAAAATGTATTTCATCTGACAATACCAATAATTCTTGGGGCAACAAAAGTTCAAAATGTAGTCAGAGGTAGAAACAAGGAAAGATTCAATCATACAGAGAGTGAAATAACTGCACTGGCAAATAGCATGGCAATAAATGTGAAGCAGGGCAAATCAGGGATATACACTGATCCATGGGGGTTAAAGTGTATTGTCACACTTTGCACATCAAAAGTAAATAACAATACTTTGTGACAGGAGTAATCTCCTTACTATATACAATACCAAATGTTATGGTGTTTGATTCAAAAGTTACTTTTGCAATTAATTTTGTTGACAGGGATAACCCACTGAACATTTTCTTGAAGCTGAAAATTCCTAATGTGACATCATGAAGGACTGAACCCACAATGCCTTACTCCCTATATAAGTGCATAAGCTATTATTGTTTTATATTAAGTGCAGCAGATGGGGAGTTTTATACACTAGTAAGCTATCAGCTATTAGCTATGTCTCAAAGGTAGAACAGCCTACACTGAACGTTTAACACATACAATGATTTATTAGCGTAAACATAAGGTAAATAAGTAACTGTTCCTCTGAAGAAGCATTTTTTTCTACCCAAAATATTTTGTTGGTGTATATACATCACTGTCAACACTTATGTTGAGATCCTTTTTCTTGGTGTGATGATAAGGAAAAGCTGAGTTGAAATGAAAGTAAAACCTTAAACATATGTCATAATTTTCGTTTTGTTTTCAAGTCACATAGACACAGAAATGAAATTAATTGTAAAACACAGATGTTTGAAAAGGTGTACCACTATTTTAAACAAGTGTATCAAAATGGAGCACTGTCGTGAACGTGCCAGCTGATTAGATAGTTTGAATTTGCAGCACTGAATGTTGTCATGTGAAGATCATCTGTTTATCGAGATAACGGTTTTAGATGTCAGAACAGTGCTTAGTACTACTGCACTTTGTGTTTTGGGGCACACGATTCAGAGGAGTTGAGAAGGTGAATTTTGTGTTTGTTTTACAATGTCTCTTTAACTCTGACATTGTGCAATCTTCTTGTTAATATATATATATATATATATATATATATATATATATATATATATATATATATATATATATATCTGCAGCAGGGCTATGGGTCAGAGCCCCTACATCAAGAACTGCGAAGAGACTTGCTCCCTTCAAAAACAATTGCATCAGTGTGTATACAAATGATTTTGTTATAATCACTTGTGAGTGTGGCCAGTGTGAGCATAAGGTACATTTGTTACGATTATCATTTGTGTCTCAACTAAGTGACATGCCAGGCAGAGCAAATCCAGCACTCTATGCTACAGGCAGTTGAAGAGCTTAGAATAAGTATATGTAATGTTGAGTCCTTTTCTGTACTTGATGGAAACCATGGGTTTGGTCAGATTAAGATTAAACTAGTCTTAGTCTATGTATCTTTAACACATCTCTTGGAAGATATCAAGTTTTAGAATTTCATTGTCCCAGAAGTGTTTTAGAGAGAAGTATAGTATGTGCTTGACACCAGATTAAAGTAGTACTACTGAAATGCTATTAAGTTCTACTGTTTTGCTGTGAAAATTTATAACACAGTAACAGTATTTGGAAATACTGATTGCAAATTATGAATGATAAATTATAAATATAACACATATTTATAGTAAGGTGGATGTCACACATATAATATCCGGCTATAGTCTGTGTGTGTTTAATGGTGTTAAAGCTGCTGGGTATTGTGAGCCATATGATCCTGCAAACACAGTCAGTCTATAATAAAGTTTCTTGGTGGAAGAATCTGGTATCTAACGTGTCTTGCTTATCTTCATTGATATACGAATGAACAGACACAGAAAGGTAACATACACTTTCTTCCCCTTCTCTTATAAAACAAAAAAATAATCCTTGTTTTCCCGCCTTCCTCGACTAGTTTAGACCAGTATACAGGCATTGCTGTATTCTGGGCTGTGGTGTAGTTCCTGTGTTGTCCATTACCTTACTTGGATAGAAGGAAGTTTCTTTGCTCACCAGTGGGAGTGGGGAGCCTTGAGCAGCCTACCTGTCCTTGGGGGAAGTGACCTCAGCACAAGAAGCTGTAGTAATTGGTTGTTTGGGACCATTCCTAGGTCTTTTGTAGTTCACTGCTTAAAATCCACCTCTGGGTGTTTTTTTCTGGCTATACTGCTCAGACAAGCTCCACGTGGGTTTACAGAGTGGTCCTAGCAGCAAGGAACTCAAAAATGCGACTACCTTCTGGATTTAAGTATCTTTGCTTTTTTTTTCACTGGAAATAGCTTCTGTTGCTTACTTTGAACTAGCCTGAACTGTTTTTTTGCTGATTACTGCATTTATTTTAAAATCTGCACTTAAAGTTACATTTAGTCGAATTTAATCGAAAGTTTGCTTGTTTGTTTGTTTAATTTAACTGTGGAGGCTGCCCACTAAAGTGTGCTAGCCTGTGTAACTAATTTATCACTGTCTCTGCATTTTCTGTGTGTTTCTACAAAAAAACAAAAAAATAATCCTTGTTTTCCCGCCTTCCTCGACTAGTTTAGACCAGTATACAGGAATTGCTGTATTCTGGGCTGTGGTGTAGTTCCTGTGTTGTCCATTACCTTACTTGGATAGAAGGAAGTTTCTTTGCTCACCAGTGGGAGTGGGGAGCCTTGAGCAGCCTACCTGTCCTTGGGGGAAGTGACCTCAGCACAAGAAGCTGTAGTAATTGGTTGTTTGGGACCATTCCTAGCTCTTTTGTAGTTCACTGCTTAAAATCCGCGTTTGCACGGCTTTACACGGTCGTGCGCATAGCGTTAAACAAGGTTAAACTTGGTCAAACAAGGTTAAACTTTTCCTGGCTCCGCCAAGTCTGCTCTTCAATTTTTCCCTTAGAACTGTCCTACTTGCAATCTAAACAGCCTATACTCTATCTGAAAAGCTCAGCACTTGCTCCTAAAGCATTTTTTACACAGGTAAAGCACTCTTAAACAAAAGAAAGTACTTCATTTCACCTAAATTCTGTTGAGTACCCATTTCCCTATAGGTCCTTTCTGACTCAGTTACACAGCAATCTTTTTCACTATTTCTAGCATGTCGAAGGGTCAGTTGCTGGCGTCCTCTCCTGTTCAGCTGGTGAATCTGGGAATCTTGAGGCAATGTTACAATTGCCTCATGTACACAGACAACCCTCTCCTCCTCCCAAGAAATACAAATATATGCGAGAGATGCAACTATATAGCCAAACTGGAGGCTGAGCTCTCTCAATTCAGTACTGGCAAGACCAGTCAGGAGGAGAAGGTAACCACGCACACCACAAACCCAGTCTCACACAGAACTATCACAACTGCAAACCAAACATATAAACACACAAAAACATACTTGGAGGCACTGATTAAAAATCTACCAAAACAACAGAGGCCTCCAAAGCAGACACCCAAGCAACCACCACCTCAAGACATAGCACATGCAACACATAGTTCACAAAGTCAGTGTGCTAAACAGTCACAGCCCTTAAGGCCAAACAACATGCCAGACACACTTGTAATAGGTGACTCCATAGTCAGACACACTGACGTCCTGCTCACCAGACTAAACAAGGAAGGGGTCACAGTAAGCTGCCTGTCGGGAGCTAGAATCCGCCACATAACACAAGCACTCAGGTCACTCCACAGCAAGTACAAATATGACTCAGTCATTGTACATGCCAGTGTGAACGACCTGAGACGTACCTCCCTGGACTACATGAAAAGAGACATAGAGGAGCTCTCTGATTATGTAGCCCAGGCCGGTATGACCCTGACCCTGAGCAGCATCTTACCCTCACCAAGAATGATGCCACAGTACAAAGACAAAATGATCAGTTTTAACAATTGGCTTAATTACTGGTGTCATTCTAAGGGGATCCAGTGTCTGTCTGCTTGGGATGACATGCTTGACAAGCCATGCTGCTTCGTAAGGGATGGCTTGCACCTGTCACCCCTGGGCTTCCAGATATTGGCCAAGGCTCTTGCCACCCCCATAGTGCCTTTTTTAGGCAAGGCTCAAATGACAAACCTACCTCCCTAGAAAACACAAGTGGAAAAAAACTAAGGGTAATGCTGCTCAATGCCAGAAGTCTAAACCTCAAAATGCACGCCCTCAAAGCCCTCCTCAGTATGGAGAACATCAATGTCTGTGCAGTGACTGAAACCTGGTTCAAGGCTCCTGAGAGCACCCCAGCACTATCAGGTTTTACCTCATATCATGCTTTCTGGCCCCAAAACTTGGACCGAACCACAAAAGGAGGGGGATTATCCATTTTTATCAAAGATACCCACACCTCCAGGTTAGTGGCAACGCACGAAGCATTGGAGACTATCCAGGTGCAACTAACCATAGGCAAAACTGCCTTACAGTTTGTAGCATGCGACAGACCACCCTCTCAAACTCAGGAACCCCACACAGCCTTCCTGAAGACACTGGAGAGTATGAATGTCTCTCCAAATACCAACATTTTTGGAGACTTCAACTACCCAAACATAGACTGGGAACATTACTCAAGCCCCAACACCCTAGCCCAAAGGTTCCTAGAATTCATAAACTCAAATGCAATGGAACAACTAGTCACCATTCCCACAAGAGGAGACAATATACTAGACCTGATCATCACAAACATGGGGACAAAATGCTCCACACCAGAAGTACATCCCTCTTTGGTAAGATCAGACCATAAATTAATCTCACTGGAAATCTACATCCCGCCCCCACCCCCTGCACAAAATACCACAGTGAAGAACTTCTCAAAAGCCAACTTCACACTTCTTAAGACTGAAGTGGTATCCTTCAAGGCCCCTGGGCCAGTGGAAACCACAACCAACACTGATGAATCCTTTGCAAATGCCTTCTATGGGCACCTTCAAGAATGCATGGATCATGCAATCCCAAATAAAACCAAGACCCATTCCCCCAAAGGCAGGCACCCGGTCTGGTGGACCCCAGCCATAAACAAACTTTACAACAGGAGGAGGAAGCTACTACATGACAGAGCAAAATCCCTAAAAGGGAAGGCATCTCTGATCAGTACTAGCAAAAAACTACGATCACTCATAAAATCATCCAAGGCCAACTTTGAGAGAAAAATCGCAAAAGACACAAAAGACAATCAGAAGGCCTTCTTTAGCTATGTTAGAAACCTGGGTGGAAACTCCCAGATATGCTCAGAGTTAGTCCAAAATGACCCAAAATACACTGAACCCACTGACATTGCCAACATTCTGGCAGACAGGTTCAGTGCAAATTTCTCCTCCCCCTCCCCCCCAAAAGGAGAAATAACTATCCCGGCAGAGTGTAGCCTCCCTAACATCTCAGATGCCCAGGTGAGAGCCGCCCTCTCTAAAGCTAAAAACACAGCATCAATGGGACTGGATGGTGTTCCGGGCTGTGTGCTACATGAACTCCAAGAGGAACTAAACCCACACATTAGGCTGATGTTTAACCTTAGCCTTACTACAGGATATGTACCCAAAGAGTGGCGTACAGCAACAGTGGTCCCACTTCACAAAGGTGGTGCTTCTACGGACCCTGGAAATTACCGCCCCATAAGCTTGACGAGCCTGGTCTGCAAAGCTATGGAGAGGATCATTATGGATCTCACATACAAAGACATTGGGGACCTACAGACATTGGATCCTACCCAATTTGGCTTTGTCAAGGGCAGATCCTGCCTTTTGAACTTGGTCGACTTTTTTGAAACAGTCACTAAGGCCATTGATGAGGGTAAGGCAGTTCACACAGCCTACCTTGACCTTGCAAAAGCCTTTGACACAATACCCCACTCGGGCATCATAGACAAACTCACCAGCTTAAATGTAAACCCATATGTCACAAGATGGGTTGCAAACTGGCTCAAGGACAGAACCCACAGGGTCAGAGTTGCTGGAGCTATGTCAGACTCTAAGCCAGTCACAAGCGGTGTCCCACAGGGCTCAGTCCTGGGACCCCTCTTGTTCGGCATTTATTTTTCCGAGGTACAGGCAAACATAGGAGGATTGTGGCTGACAAAGTTCGCAGATGACTGCAAACTGGGCGCCATAACTGATACTCCAGCGGACACAAACATCCTTCAGAGAGACCTCATAGAAATGGATAATTGGTGCCAGAGCCATGGCCTTAAGCTGAACGCCAAAAATGTATAGTCATACCCTTTGGGAAAAACAAGGTACCGACAAATTACCACATAGGTGGTAATCCATTAAGTACAGAAGAGGTAATCAGGGACCTAGGGACCCAGGTTGACAGTAACCTCTCATTTGACACTCACATTGCCAAAGTGGTTAGGAAGACCTTCTATATTGCCCACCTTATCATGAAGGGTTTCACATCTAGATCAAGAGAGGTCATTGTGCCCCTGTACTCTTCTCTTATCAGGCCAATGATTGAGTACAATGCCCCATTTGGGATGTATCTCACCCGACACCTGCAGCAGTTGGAAAGACCCCAAAAGTTCCTCACCAAGAGGATAAAAGGTCTTAAACATATGTCATATGCTGCCCGACTGAAAACTCCAGCTCTATTCAGTCGCATACCGCCTACTCAGAGGTGATCTGTGCCTGACGTACAAGGCCATGTCCAATCCGGAATTAATGGACATGCTCCACCTCAGAAAATCCAAATCCATCAGAGCCACGAGAACAAGAGACTTAAACCTCAACACAGAAATAAATAGGAAGTGCTGGAGGGACAGATTCATAACCCAGAGGCTCCCTACACTCTGGAACAGAATCCCAGTCCATGTTAGGCAGAGCCCCTCACTGACTCTATTCAAGAGAAATCTCGACGAGTGGATGGGAGATCATAGGTTTACCCCGGGGGTCATCTCTGTGTCACTACTAGACAGAGACACAGTAAACTTAACCCTAAAAGGGCGTAGTATTCTCATCCTAAGGGGTGGTGAAAGCCACACACACTCTGGCTAGGCTTATAAATGCCCTAGGGCAGATAGCCTAGTATGATCCTATGAACCTATGAACCTATACTTGGCAGATAGGAATCTTTTCCTACTTGCTGACTTCATGTTGTGTACCATCATTGCCTTCCCTTGATCTGTATGACTCCTGTTCCTCTTTCATCTTCTTTTTCTTATGTTTCGTCCATGTCCTCGTACATCAATGTTTGTACCTCACGATGATGAAGCAGATGAACTCTTCTTCTTCTTTATTCTTTTGTTTTCCTTGCTGGACAAATGCCCATCTACTGCCTTTTGTATAATCTATCAGCTATGTCAATCCCTGATTCAGATTTTATAGATATGTCTTCAAATCTCATAAATCATCTGATGTCATTCCTTTTTCACTGTATATCTCTCAATCATTTAATTTAACATTTTATAACTTTCTAGGATAAACCTTAGAAATACAAGTTCATTTTCATAATAATCATGTAAAATAAATTTATCTGTGTGTCCAAGCTTGGAATGATATTTCACTTGTTTGACTATGATACAGTCTTCCAAGTCTGAACAACTTCTTTAATATTTCAGTAACAGATACGACATTAAAGTGTCCCACTCCACTAGAAACATGTAAAGTTCATATACAGCTATTTCCATAACACATCGTATAGTATTTAGCTTTCCCGTTTGTACAACACCCCTCTTCCTTGCAACCTGAGTCCTGCATAATATGATAATCTAGCATACAGTCCTTTACTTCTATATCAAACTTCATGTTAAAATAGATATTTTACAGTTGCTTATCCATGAGGCATTCCTTGTTATCTTGACAAACTTGTGGTGTATTTTGTAAGTTACACTCATTTGTGCATCAGTCTAGACAATGGGACTTAAGTTACTTTCAATTCTTCCTTTTCAATTAATGTGTTTTATTCCATTTATGACCTCTTCCATTATGCTAGCAACACCATAATGCTGGACTCCAAGTAGTAAGTGCTGTCTTCCAACATTTGCCATACAGTTTTTTTTCCTTTGTATTACTCCCTCTCTGTCCTTTCACATAAATAATCCTCACACTGTCATATGAAGATGATATGGACAGTCCATGTGACCATGTATGTCATTCCATTTCAATTCAGATAACTCTCTGTTTCATGTATTTTTCTACCTTATTTTTATTCAATGTGCTTCTTCATTCAGCTGCAGATTGTCAATAACCTGAAGTGGACATTATATCCATCTCATAAGTTCATAGGTAGGTACTAGGTGATTGGCCCTAGGGCCTATACAAGCCTAGCCAAAAAGGTATCCTGGCTTTCGCCACCCAAGAAAATTATTTTCCTGTGCCCCTGTCAAGTAGAACCACAGAAGTGATCCCCGGGGTGAATCTCCGTAAAGCCATATCATGTGTTATAAACTTTCTCTCCTGAATCCTGATGATTACTTCTTTGCTAAGTAGAGTGCTCTGTAATTCCATCCCATCCATCTCCTGATGCACAAAACTAGGCTTACATCTAAAATACGTATATGCTCATATGCTTGTTTGCATATATCATTTTTGGCCACCATTTTACTGAAGTTCATTCAAAACTGGGTAACTGAGAAACAAGTGTTTCCTTTTCTCTGACTGCTGTTTCACCTATGTGTCACATTGCACTTTCATCAACCCTTCCATATTGTCATGGTAAACAATAATTCCCTGTTTTATCATGCTCCCTTCCCCACCACTGTGAGTTCCTCTGTTTTTATTCATTAGCCCATTCAGTCACTATGATTCTTGCTTGTGTACCTAATTATCCCTCCCAGTTCTGATTCTAGGCCAGTCTACTCCAGTGCCTCAACCTGCTTCTTTAATCCTCTTCTGTTATCCCATGCAGTTACACAGATTCCCTTAGTCATATCACTACCACTGGGTACATTTAGGATTACCTGCCCTTTTCAACTGTGCCTGTAACATTAAAGGAAAAACAACATTTCAGATCACTTTAAAGTATACCTTTAACCTCTGAACTGGACAAATACAGAGTAAAGTAATCCCTGAGATGCACAGGAGCAAACCGTGACCAACAGCAGCTTCAATTAATGGTGATCATATCCTCAGATGTGAAGGAAGTGAACAGCAGCTTCAATTAATGGTTATCACATCCTCAGATGTGAAGGACGTGAACAACAGCAGCTTCAATTAACGGTGATCACATCCTCAGATGTGAAGGAAGTGAACAACAGCAGCTTCAATTAACAGTGATCACATCCTCAGATGTGAAGGACGTGAACAACAGCAGTTTCAATTAACGGTGATCACATCCTCAGATGTGAAGGACCTGAACAACAGCAGCTTCAATTAACAGTGATCACATCCTCAGATGTGAAGGAAGTGAACAGTACAACTACAAGTTAAGACTGCAAACTGATTGAACAAGCATAAAGGGGGTTTATGCAGTAGAAGAAATAAAAGCACACACACACACACACACACACACACACACACACACACACACACACCTTATGGACCAACACACACACACATATATATATATATATATATATATATATATATATATATATATATATATATATATATATACTGCGGTGGTGGTGCTGCGGTAGCGTTGCCGCCTCATAGCAAGACATTGTCCTGTTCGATTCTCAGCTAGAGCATCTTCTGTGTGGAGGCATACGTGAATGGGGTGTGCCTTCGTTGAACGTTGTGCATCAGGGCTGGTAACCCGGTATGTAAAAAATCCACTACCAATCATTAGCGGACCGGAGTTCCGCTGTGGCGACCCTTAACCGGGAGAAGCCAAAAGACACAAACAAGTATATATATATATATATATATATATATATATATATATATATATATGGATTCCATACATTTGGTTGAATTACACTTAGTCAAAAATGATTCCAGGCATTTCACTTCACTGAAAGCTCACTTGACTGAAAGTTTACTTGGTCGAAGTTCATTTGGTCGAAAATGGAATATAGCCCCTGCCCGACTGCAGTGCAACCCTGGAGTGAGAATATTAAATAAGGGGGGGTGGGGTGTAGCCCCCTACATTATGCAAATAGTTTTTACTAAAGATATATATATATATATATATATATATATATATATATATATATATATATATATATATCAATGCATTTCTAATGGATATACCTTCTTATAATAGTGAAGACATTAAAATTATGTGGGGGGCCCCCGTTGTGGGGGGCCGTGCCCCTCACACGCACCCCTTAATTAATATTCTTACTCCAGGGTTGCACTGCAGTGGGGCAGGGGCTATATTCCATTTTCAACAAATTAACTTTGACCAAGTGAGCTTTCAGTTAAGTGAGCTTTCAGTCAAGTGCAATGCCTGGTATCATTTTCGACTAAGTGTAATGCGACCAAATGTATGGAATCCATATATATATATATATATATATATATTTTTTTTTTTTTTTTGAACTATGTGAAATCACAGAAAACAGATAATGCAACTACTCCCCTTGCAAAGCTAATATTAAAAAAAGTTCAAAAATAATGTACTTTCGTTATTGACGGATTAAACTCGATAGTTTTGTTTTGTTAGTTTCCTACCATATTCTTAGACTGCCCAGGACAGCTGATACTTGCTACTTGTGAGGTCCACTACAGTCCTCTTCAACCTCCTACTATTTTTTATAGCCAGAATGTATTGTTTATTGTTCAGAACAGTTCAAAAACAAGAAAACTACTAAATATGTCATTGTACGGTGCCTCCATTAATACAGCTGCACCTCAGTACACTTCAGAAATCATAAATTGGCAATTAATCTATAAACTTTCAGTCTGATGTATTACTGTTGCACTACTGCATTATATAGAACTGTTGTTGGTCATTGTATATGAGGAATTCTGTCAGGCCTCTACACCCACCCTCTGTGTTTTAAATAAAAATATTAATTATTTCAAATATTAAGTAAGTACTGCTTGAAAAACAGAATTGTATTCATCTGTAAAGTCATGAATCACAATCCTCAAAATATAAACTACTTAATGTATAGACTTCCTGATGTCCTGCAACGGTTAAGTACAAGTCAGAAATGTGAATTTAATGTATTTGGCTATGAAGTGGTAAGAGTTATAATAAGTATGGAGTGAAACAGCTCTATAAGGTTAAAGAACTAAAAATCCATTAGTGTAAATGTGGCCTTATTCCACTCAAGGGCACCATAACACTAAATAATTGCCACTATTGTACTGAGCTAGACACAGGAAGATAATACTTTTTTTATAAACTGGCAAGGTGTTAAGGGAGGTGGCAATTCCTCTCACATGCATTCATCAGCATCAGTTTCGTATAGATTAGAAACCATAAATCAGTTAATGAAGTGTAGTGTTAATGTACTGAGCTGTAATGTAACTTACAAACGATTAATGTATAAATCGGTATTGGTGTCCCATGCCAAATGCAAATTATGACAACAGTGTACCCAAAGTTGAGTGGACATGCTTTCAAAACTTGTGCCAAAAGGCAATAGTAGTTACTCTGCTCCACCATGTGCACACTTTATAGCAGAGGGTCAGAAAGAGGACCACTTTGCTATTTTATAGAACAGAGAGTGTTTCTATGCTACACCCCTTAGAGTTAGTGATGAAACTTTGTGTAGGATTAGTTCAGTTGTGTAACAAGGTACTACCCACAGACAAGCCTAACTTTAAGAGTAAATTCAATAAATATAGGTGGATGAAAACTTAGTCTGAAATAAAAAGCTGTAGCAGTAAACAAAGTTATACAGCTAGGACCCTGATACACAGACAAGTCCCTGACAAAACAAAGTGGTACAGGTGGGGGCCTGACACCAAACAAGGTCCTGTCCAAGACCAGAGAGACCAGGAGGCATACAGGAATACAGCCTGAGAAAGTCCAGATATATAAACAAGGAAGACCTGTATATTCAGCAGAAATTAGACTGAAGAGATTTGATAACTGTTGAACTTTATTGAAATTTTTATGCAATGTGATTTAAGTTTCAGAATTGATATCTATCTGAAAAAATTTCATGTGTATCATACATGCCCATGGATAACACAGGTTTACTTCTGTAAAGTTGTAATTTAATGTGCAAATACAGACTTTGTGTGTTTTGTGACTGTCAAATATTTTTGATTAATGTAGCTCGTGCAGACAAATGGAAGTAGTAAAAGTTGAAAAATGCATGCCATTTAAGTAAAGTTTGGGTATGAATGGCAAATATGGGGTAATCACTGATGATCACTTAGAGTCAGGAAACACAGTGGAGTGAGTTATATGTTTAGGCTGAGATTTTTTTCAGTAAGTAAGTAATACTGTCTTGAGGTAGTAGCCTTACAAGAAATGCATTTTGATGAGTCAGAACTTCTGAAATTACAAAAAAGCAGATTTCCTACTGGCTGCCTACCTGGGAGGTGGGGTGCAGGAAGGGGTTGTTCTCTTACTGTCTAGGAATTTTAATTTTGTAATTGATTCTCAAATTAATGAAGAGAAGGGGAGATATGCAGTGATTAAAAGACTCTGGAGAAATGACCAGTCTCATTACATCTGCCAGGGACTAAAATCAGACAGATGAGAATGGTATTGGCCACAACTATAACCTTTGCAGAGACAACCACTTTAGTTATGGGAGAATGGAATATAGTAACTACTCAATCCAAAGTCTCCATGGGTCTTAGACAATAGTGCTTAACATCACAAGGCAAATAGTTAAAAAATATTATTTAAGCAAATGAGATTAGTGGATACATGGGCTTTTCGTGACTCAAGACCAGAAGATATGGAATATATATATATATATATATATATATATATATATATATATATATATATATATATATATATATATATTATTCAGGAAGATATCATCATTAGTCTTGGAAGATATCAGCATTAGTCTTGGATTGGCAAAATTACCATAGTGAAAGAAAAACATCATTTGTTTGAGGAGATGTTTGCCAAGATGGTCACCTAGTCTGACCATGCATTACTCCATCTCTGATTAGATTTTGATTGACTTGAACCCTGGATAAACACTGGATATTTCTTACATGCATGCTCAACAACATTAATTTTATGCAGGAACTAATTTAAGTCAAGGGGTTTTTGTAGTGATTTTTTCCCACTGACAATTTATAAATGGATAACTTCAGTGAAAGGTTGCATTTTTTTTCCAAACTTATTTTAGAGAGAAAAACTCAGGGGAGATGCTTTAATATAGAAGAATAATATAGAGGAGTTACATATTTTTCCAATCTTATTTTAGAGAGAAAAACTTGGGGGAGATACTTTAATATAGAAGAATTTTAATGGAGCCAAGACAACTCCAGCGGTCCTTGGCCTCCTCTACTGATGAGAGCCAAGTGAGGGCTACAACATTAAGAAGAGAGCTTCAGAGTCAACTAGACCAAAAACTGCTTTGTAAGAAGCAAACTTTAAGTTCCTTTTGCTTTACAAATTGTGCAATAGCTCCAAGATCTTTGGCTTTGAAACATAGACAGTAGTGGAAGGAACACATGAACTCCAAAAGGGCCTCATAGAAACAAACAACTGGTGCCAGAGCCATGGCCTCAAGCTAAATGCCAAAAAGTGTATAGTCATCCCCTTTGGCAAAAACAAAGTGCCCACAAATTACCACATAGGTGGTAATCCATTAAGTACAGAAGAAGTAATTAGGGACCTGGGGACCCAAGTTGATAGCAATCTCTCATTTGACAACCACATGGCCAAAGTGGTTAGAAAAACATTTTATATAGCCCACCTAATCATGAAGGGATTCACATCTAGATCAGGGGAGGTCATCATGCCTCTTTACTCATCCCTCATCAGGCCCATAATTGAGTACAATGCCCCTTTTGGGATGTACCTTACCAGACACCTGCAGCAACTGGAAAGACCCCAAAAGTACCTCACCAAGAGGATCAAAGGGCTCAAACAGATGCCATATGCTGCCCGGTTAAAGAAACTCCAGCTCTACTCAGTGGCATACCGCCTGTTCAGAGGCGATCTGTGCCTGACGTATAAAGCCATGTCCAACCCAGAATTAATGGACATGCTGCACCTCAGAAAATCCAAATCCCATCGAGCTACGTGCTCGAGAGACTTGAACCTCAGCACTGAAATAAATAGGACATGCTGGAGGGACAGATCCATAACCCAGAGGCTCCCCTCACTCTGGAATAAAATCCCAGTCCAGGTTAGGCAGAGTCCCTCATTGACTCTCTTCAAGAGGAATCTTGATGAGTGGATGGGAGATCGTAGGTTTACCCCGGGTATCACTTCTGTGTCACTGTTAGACAGAGGCACAGTATACTAACCTCAAAAAAGGGCATAGAAAAATAAATTTAAAATGGGTGGCGAAAGCCAAACACATTCTGGCTAGGCTTATAAATGCCCTAGGGCAGATAGCCTAGTATGAACCTATGAACCTATGAACCTATAAACCTATGAACCTGTGAACCTATGAACCTATGAACCTGTGAACCTATGAACCTATGAACCTGTGAACCTATGTAAGATAAGGAACTAAAAAAAACTGAAACAACGGACTGAGCCGATGAATTTGTAAACTTATAAAACCACAGTAGCGAACTGAGTTGTGGCCACAAAAAAGGCACGAATACATGTTTAGCACTTTCTTTCACTTTAATTTGAATGTGAACTTCTTCAGAAAAGACACGAGCCCTCTCAAACTCTTGTCTTTTATAAAATATATACAGGATGTGATATCATAATTGTCATGATTTGATTCTTGTTAATTATTTAATTATAACAATTCTTTTCCTTAATAAGGCATTCTGAATGCTATTATTATAAATAAATATTTTTACAGTTTTCTAGAAAAAAGAACAAGTCTTATAACTTTCAATTTTCTTACTCTAAGTGAACTATCAATTTAGTAATATTTAAATGTATCTCACCGTAGCGATCTCAATTTTAGTGACAGTGTGGATGTCTATAAAAGTGTAAGCGTTCTTAAACTAATACACTTCTTCGTGATGTGCGCTGTGTATCAACTATCCATCATTCAATCAAAAAGTGTTCTGTTGAGTGCACACACATTAAAATGAATGTCCATAACACTCGCATCCACATGCGGTAAACATGTAAGTGTGTGCACTCATGCCCAACTGTATGCATGTGCATCAACATGTCACACATATGCACTTGTACACACACACACACACACACACACACACACACACACACACACACACACACACACACACACACACACACACACACAAACATATGTACACACACACACACACACACACACACACACACACACACACACACACACACGCACACACGCACACACACACACAGAGGTGCACAATGCACACTCATGCAAGAACGATCTCACTCTCACACACACACACAACAAACAAACACCCAAAGAAACTCTCATCACGACTCACCCCAACCCAAACTCATTGAAAAAAATATACTACCACACCTGCCTCTCAAGTGCTGGCATGAATGCACAATTGTGCATGTGCACACACACCCACACACAAACACGCTCACACACACCACCAAACTACGCTTCGTGGAAATGCTAGCTGTGACCAAGTTGGACAACTACGTGGAATTGCATACTAACATTCACTAATGCTTACACACCATCAACACTTACACGCACCCACAATGGCAAACTGTCTACTACACTGGTGTGTATCACCATGATCTATTCATGTATATTTCTCAAAAATGAGATAACCATGGAATAATAAATACACTTTGAATAATTGATCCTATTTGTGTATCAGATACCAATATCATACTGTTCACGTGACAATGCTTACAAAATGTTTAAAAACATCTGATAATTTGAAACTACAAGTTGTGTGTCTATGTAAGATAAGGAGTGATAAGGAGGGTAGGTGGCAAACTGGCCCTAGGAGAATCTTGAAGGCATTGTGCAATTACTAGGAAGATCTTTATGCCCCAGTTCAGTGGGAGCAATTCCAGTCCAAGAAAATTCAGAACTATCTTTCCGATATTAATTTACCTAAAAAATAAGCCTGAACAGGTAGATCTCTTAAACTCAGACACATCAGTGAAGAAACTAAGGCAAGCTTTTATAGGTCAATACTAGGTTAACTGCCTTGAAGGGCCATTTTAAGCCTGGTCAATAACCTGATATTAGAATCAAACCCTGTACCTTGTATTTATAAGGTGAAAATCATAACCATTATGTCAAACCCACTCAATCCTTGCATGATATACCATCAAGGAGGGAAGTCACTGGGCCTGCATGGTATTCCAGCAGAAATCTGGAAGTTAGCAGGTCTGGAATTAGAAGACATCTGGTAGATCTATTGAATCAGATTTTGCATGGGGCAGAACCTCCAAGATCATAGAAACAAGCAGTGATCACAACTCAGTTCAAGGATGGCAAAAAACGGGCACCTGGCTTTGTATCAGCCTATTTCGGTTCTTATCCATTATTATTAAGTTATGATGGCCACCGTGGCCAATAGACTACCCATGTATATTCCCTCAGTGATCTGTCATGACCAGTATGGGTTTATAGTAGGTAGGAGTACATCAGATAATACTTTGACATGGTTGATGCTCAGCGATGCACACGATTCCCTCAGCTCACTGATATTTCTATGTTTATACATGGAAAAAGCATTTGATAGGGTGTCTTTAGAGTCTGTTTGATGACCTGCATGGGTTTGAATTCCCTGTATGGTATGGTAAGTACAGCTTCTATGGCCCTTGTACAATGGTGCTTCAGCCAGAGTTAAGGCAATGGCTGGACTGTCATTTTTATTTCAGCTACACAGGAACATTCGATAGGGCTGTTCACTGTCTCAGTTGTTATTTGCAGCCCCTAGCACAAGAGATCAGGGACTCAGTACACTCATTAGTTAACCCTCATAGGAATTTACCGTTACTTTTTCATGCACTTGGCAAATTTGGTGAACTGGCAGGTACAAAGTAAATATAGAAAAAAACAAAGGCCATTTCAGATTATTTAACCTATACTAGGCATACCTCTCAACTGTACAGATTTTTGCAGAATGTCCAGATTTTTGCGTCATATTTTTGTTCCGTTTTTCATAAAAATGTGGTTTTTGTGGCAAACTGAAATTAAAAAATAATGACAGACATTTGAGTTTCAGACTTCATACCATTCAGAAAATTCATGCTAATGTAAAACCTGCTAGCCTATCAAATTTCTAAGTTTGTAAGTGCAATATTTAAAAATTGTCCCTATTTTTGAGGCCTTTGTCCCACTTTCATTTATGGCTTTGTCCAGATTTCTTGTACTAAGAGGTTGAGAAGTATGATACTAGGGATGGTGTTAAATCCTTCCCTTTTTGGGATCATCGAAATAATTTGAAACATCTAGGCATTTGGGTAAGAGATATCGTTCACTGTAGACAAGACTTATGAGGCAATGATTGAAGATGATGCACGAACATTTGGAAAGGTGGAAGTTGATCCCTGACATCAGATCAGCAGGTACAGACTCTCAGTTGTTTTGTTTTACCCCTGTTACTTTACAATTTTCAGGAATTAGGCTTTCCCCCGCCCATCTGATCTTTGAAACACTGAGAAAGAGGATGAGAGAGATTTTATCTGGGAAAAACAACATCCCCGAGTTTCCTTGGATAGCCTGGAATTGATGCAGTCACTACGAGGAATTTCTGTCCTCCAACTGGAATTATATTGAAGTACAAACACATTTGCTATATTAGCCAGACTCCAAATGATAACCTTTACCTCCACATGGAGGAATATGATTTTAGCAAGGGTTCAGCATCCAAGACACCTTGATTGGTATGGCCTATTTATAAGTGGGGAACATATCCAGGGGCAGGACTTCAAAAGAAGTGAGGAAATAACTCTTAAAACTATTTAGATTTTTTCCATTTGCTGACGTCAAGGAGGTATTGCTACCTAGGAAATCAATGCAAGGCCAAGAAGCTTTGTAAGCTTGGTCCCAGAGCATGTCTCCATACAATGCTGGTACCAGCTTAGAAATGATGATCAAATACTATGTTGTCAGGCAATCAGGGCTAAAAACAATCCAGGTTAAATGCAATTTTTAGCAGAGTGTTTCCTTAAACTATCTAGGACTGCATTCTAAATTAAGAAAATTAAACTGGTTCAAACTTTTAAAGCTCTCAGAATTTGACTTCATTCATCTGATGAAGGATATTAGGAGTGAAGTGGACCATGTGAAAAACCTCGTATCAAAAATTGTCAAAGGTTTGAATGTACTCAAGCAGAGTATATTATTCAAATATAAGAGTGACTGGGAGAGAATGCTTTCAATACAAATATTAGACAGGGCTTGGTTGGACTATTTCTGGTGGATTAGTAAAACAACTTAACTTAGAAAATGTAAGATATTTAGTTGGAAGTGCCTTCTCAAGTATTTTCACATCCCAGAGATGTTAAATAGAATTTTTCCTGGAAATAATTTCACTTGCTAGAGGTGTAACTCAGCAGATGAGGTGGACTGGATTCACACATTTCATTAATGCCCTAAGCTAAGTAACTTCAAAAACAAACTTTAATTGCTTTCGAATGAGGTTCTAGGAAGACAAATTCAGCTCTCCCCTTCCCTCTTATTACTGGGGTGCAGGTGTTCCTCCCAAGACATAAGAAACAACTTTTAACATTGGTCATATTACTAGCCAAGAAATGTATCCCATGGCTACAGAAGAAAACTGAAGAACCAAGAAAAATCCCTTGGTCAATTAATAAACATGTCAAATGAAGTAACACAATTAGAACAGTCATTAGCCCTTCCAAGTTAGATGCCTGCCATCTTGTTAAAAGGGAAACCTTGGGACATATACTGGACCTCACACTATTTATTTCTCCAAGCGAGTCAATAGAACAAGAGGATAAGTTTTTCTTTTTTGTAAACTTTAGTATAATTACTTTTGTACACTTTTTAACATTTTGACTTTTCAATTAATCTTTTCTTTTAAGCTCATGTTTTCTTTAGTTTTCTCTTGGTAATTGAAGTAATAGTGTGTCACGATTCTGCATTAAACTTTTATTATCTGTCCAATTATGCCTGAGAAATTTGTTTACAATACTAATAAAAGATGATGACTTAAAAATTTCAGGACAATTGACACAAGAAATAACAAATACATAAAGTCTGGCATTTTTTTTAACGCTCAGGAAGAGTTGATAGCTTACCTTGAGCAGCTGGAAAGTAAAACAGACAAGGAAAAATCTTGGTCAAAGGGGCATTTGAGAAAAGTGATGCAAATGTACATAATATAAAGAGATACCCTAACAGACAATCAACAGCAGCTTACTAAATATGTTTAGAGCATAAAGAAAATTGTGTATGTGTGTGAATAACAGTGTCCCTGGGAAAGAAATAGGTACGTGGAACAGAAATAAGTACTTGTACAATTTCTGAGGTACAGCTATGAACTAAATAAATTATTTAACATCACAGAGACATCCTAATTATAATCTCTTTCAAACATCTTTAACAGAAACTCCTACCCACTGATGTAACCCGACATAACCTCTTCTTATATCTGTCTAAACCCTTTTTTCTTTCCTGCTTCATTGGATCTTAATACTTTTTTTCATGCCACTGAGCTTCTGTTCTGTAAAAATATATTGGTAAATATGTCTAATTATCAAGAATAACATTTGGTACTACATTTCTAAGTAACTGTTTATTATTACAATTTATTACTGTTGTTGCACTGTATTACATGGTTTGTGAACTCATACAACAATTTCTTTATTGCATTTTTGTTTTTTAAACTGTTATCACAGGGATGCCGCTGACAAGGAGACAGTCACTGATTGTCAAGCTACTCAAGTCAACTGAAAGGAAATAGGCAAATAAATATGTAAATAAATACAACTTTTAATCAAAATGATTTGCTCTTGGTTGACAACAAACAAGTGCACATTATAAGATGCTGGAAATATAGTCTGTGTATACTATGGGGATAAAATCCATACATGCAAAGATTTCTGAGATACAAGAGTACATGCTACAGAAAGAGGTTCCAAACCAAAATGATGCTTTTTAAGGAAGTGAGGATAAAACAGAAGGGGTTGTGAGATTTAGAAAAGCCTACAACTCAAAAGAGGAAAGGGCAGCAGTTATCAAAGAAAAGGCACGCTTTCTTCTGTAGAACCTAATGCCAAGTTTAAAAATGCAAGGTATTCTGTGTTGAGGGGTTATGGTAGGAAAAAAAATCTTCAGCAGAAGCAGATCACTCGTATAAAAACTGCATGTCTCAGTGCAAAGTTAAATAAATATGTAGTGTGGAAAGTATGTCTACAGCAAAAATAACTGAGTTGCATGACAACCACATTCATCTATCCTTAACTCTTCTTTCCCATTCCACACATTGGGGTGTCACTTCACTAGTGACAATCATCTAGAATCAAGGCTCACATTGCTGGTTGGTAGTCCTGTCAGGGTTGCTCTTCCATATCTCACACAAGGATTCTGTTTCACACCTATTTGGCCAGCCTCAATGAAAAGTGGTAGGAAAACAGACCACTGAGACAAAATCCACATAGGTATGGGGAGAACATGCATACTCCACACAGAATATACCCCAGCTGGGAACTGAACCAAATATCCTCTTGTTGGGAAGTAATAGCACTGCCTGCTGAGCCACTCTGTCACTCAAATATGAGGGTCACATATATCAGCATAAAAGCCAAGGTGTAACCTGAGAGAAGAAGAAAAAAACGTTCAGTGGGTAAATATGCTATAAAATTCAAAATGTAAAAAAAAAAAAAAAAGAAATCATACAGCTCAAAATAAAAGCAAAAGGTTATTTTTAAATGAAAAGAAATAACCATGTACAGAGTCCTCTAAAGAATTGATTTGTTTTAAAGTGCAAGCTTGTTAAAATAGGGCATAGCTCCCCACCTACTTTTGGTTTTATACTGTTAGCTTTCAGTGAAATGAGATTCATAAAGATAAAAGCTATGCCCCCCACACACACTCCAATGTGGGGACTGTGCTCCCCACACCCCCCTAACCTTATTTACTAACTCCAGGATCACACTACAGTAGTGAAAAGGGCATATACATTTTATTTGCCCAACAGTGCTTACATTCAGTGAAATGTGATTCAGTGAAATGAGTTTTCAGTGAATCAAAGTAGACCTACATATCTCTCTCTCTCTCTCTCTCTCTATATATATATATATATATATATATATATATATATATATATATGGTCTATATTAAATATTCGACAGCTTAAAAGTTCGAATCACTAAAGAATGAACTTCAGTGATCAAACTCTTAAATGTTCGAATATCCATAAAAATTTAAAAAAAAAACAAAATAAAAAAAAAGAAAAACTAAACAGTGTAAGCAGGGGGGCAAGCCCCCCTGCACCCCCCCCACACCCCCTACTTAAATATACCAACTTTAAGATAGCTCTACAGTGTAGAAAATGGTAAATTTTCCATTTCTGCACTGTAGCACACTGAAGTGCGATCTCGGAGTTGGTATATTTAATTAGCGGTGGGTGTGGGGGTGCAGGGGTGCTTGCCCCCCTGGTTAAACCCCTTACTTTTTCTTTATTTTTTAAATATTCTTTTATAGATATTCGAACTTTTAAGTGTTCGATCACTAAAGTTTGTTCTTTAGTGATTCAAACTTTTAAGCGTTCAAATATCTAATATAGACCATATATAGATATACATATAGGTCCACTTCTTAATTTTGAACCGTCACAATCTCAAGATTCATAATATCAAACCCAGAATCTCGAGGTTGTGAAATCTTGAAATTAAGAAATTAAAAAAAAAACTGACAACTGCTAAAACCATGTTTTTGCAGGAGTCAAGTCCCCCTGCACCCCCAACACCCACTGCAACTTAAATATACTAACTGCGAGATTGCGCTACAGTGAAGAAAACAGTAATGTTCCCATTCTGTACTGTATAGCGATCTACATTACCGTTCTCTTCACTCTACAGTGATCTCAGAGTTAGTATATTCAGGTTGCAGGGGGTGTGGTAGGTGCAGGGAGGCTTGCCCCCTGCAAAAACATGGTTTTAGCAGTTGTCATGTTTTTTATTTTTTTTTTTATTTCTTAAACTTGAGATTTTACAACCTCAAGTTTCTGGGTTCGATATTATGAATCTCGAGATTGTGATCTTTCGGAATTAAGAAGTCTGTGTGCCACCATTTGAAATGTCAGGACCTGTTAAAGTGAGCCCTGAGACATAG
>NC_056749.1:795122111-795152111 GCF_019279795.1 Protopterus annectens | reverse complement strand
GTTTCTCAAATTCCATCTGCTTAGAATAGTTATGCATAACTTTTTAACTGGAAAATTGTTAAAATTTTCCTCAAAACAGTTAAACCGAGGCATATTCAGAGATAGAGGTATTAGAATTTATTGTCAAACAGACATGCTTAAAGTGTCTCTGATTGAGAAACCAGTAGAGATTGGAAAACAACTGAACATCAAAGTACTTAGTAGCACAAAGTGGTTCACAATGTGGTTTACAAACCATCTATTAAAGATAAATGATAAAAGGATTTAAAAAATCAAAACTATGGCTAGAAGGGTCTTCAGGATAAAATGCATGTCTTAAACAATTTGAAAATGAAAGTCTGTTTCATAAAAGTGGTGATATGTCTGTCACGCCCCACCACTGGCTCAGTAATCAAGGAGCCTCAATCCTCACCACTAGCACCAGTGGGGGCCGCACATCGGGAGGATGACAAGTACACACAAGATAAAGTGCAACTTCCCTTAAGAGCACACAGAGATCACAGTTAGTCTGGGGCTGGTTTCTCCCTCTTTCTCCAGATCCCCAGTTAAACTCCCCATTGGCACAGCTATAGAGTTGAGAACTTAGCTGAGTGGCCAAGCCAAGACCTCCAGCACCCTCTCTGTCCAACCAGTGCTTGTATCACTGCCCAAAGTAGCTGATACACACACTCTTTAAGATTTGATTTATACACACACACACACACACACACACACACACACACACACACACACACACACACACACACACACACACACACACACACACGCACACACACACACCTGGGAAAGGCTGGCACAGGTTTACGAGCTATGCCCCCTTTTGCCCAGACTATAAGGTAGTTCCAGCTTCCACCAGCCAACTCTTTAACAGCTATTTTAAGACCCTTAACAAAAGGTGTCCAATCTTACTGTGTAATGTTACTATTAATCCAAATGGTAGTTTGATCAAGGGCAAGGCTATTAGGAGTGGCCCACAGTGTCACCAAATAAAATGTAAGTACTCTTAGAACTTAAATATGTCTCACAAATATCAACCACAATGAAAGGTTTAAATATATTTAACAGCAATTAATAAAAGAACAAGAAAATACTCAATACATAATCACAGTTACATCAGAGTTCGAAATCACAGGAACTATTTAAAACAACATTGCAAGACAGTCTCAAATGAATAAAGAAAACATCTAAGCAATACTTCACTATATTCCTGACTGTATCTAAGAGAAATTACTGTACCCTAGTTAAGCAACAAACAGGCAGATGTGGTGAGTGGATGTTCTTTTCAGGTCAAAGACAAAATACAAAATGACCAGTCTCTCTCTCAGAGACTTCTAAACTTAATATCCTAAATATTACTGCTCGGATACTTGCAAAATGACATCAATTCTTGTTATCTGACTACCCTAGGTGAAACCCCCCACTGATGCATCTGGTAGCATTTAGCATCTACCTGTCAAAAATACATAAACAAGGACTTCTCTTAGATCTAAGGCAGATCCTGGAAGTCATAAAACAATAAACACTTCCAAGACAATACAAAAAAACATCTACTTAGAGACATCGTGCCTGCTACTGCACTGAAACTGAAAGATAACATCTATTTTGTTTATGGCCCAGCCATAAAGTAACTCAGCCTCGACCATCCTTCTGAAATTTCTTCAAGTTAATCTCCTGTGTTTCTGTCTCCCTTGTTAAAATACATACATTTAAACAGTTACAATAGTGTATATACATTTCTGCTCAGCACTTTACAAAACATCTTTTCAGCACAAGTATTTACAATATGACATATAGTTCTAATACATCTGTAACACAAGCATCTTACATGAAACATGTTGATAGTCAAAAATGACACATAACCATTTGTAAAATTCCAGGCAGCTGTGCTGGCAGTATCTCCTTTTGTTATACTTCTCCCCTCTGAAGACTCAAGCTAGCTTTTCAAGTGACCCTTGAGAAATGCTGCTTGAGAGGTTTGAGCCTTGCTGGGAATGCCTTACTCCATTCCCTGTCTTGAGATCCTATCTGCATTGACATTGCTAGCCCCACTGTGGTGCTGCAGCATCATATCATATGCCTGCAACCCTAGGCTCTACCTTAGTAACTTGGCATTTTGCTGGCTGGCTCGATGTAGCCATGTTAAAGGATTGTGGTCTGTACTACAGTGAATTTCCTTCCATATAGATAAGGCTGGAGTTTATGCAGTGCCCACACTATGGCTAGACATTCCTTTTCTACAGCTGCATAGCTTTCCACCTTGGGTTGGAGCCTATGACTGAGACATACTACTGGGTGCTCTTCTCCCTCTGAGAAAACCTGGCTGAGTACATCCCTCACCCCATGGTTTGAAGCATCCACCTGCACAACAAATTTTTTGATGTAATCTGGACTGGCCAACACAGCGGGTCCTTCCAAAGCTCCTTTAAGCTTCTGGAATGCCAGCTCACATGCTGGGGTCCACACTAATTTATCTGGCCTGTTTTTCCTTGTCACGTCTGTGAGGCGAGCAGCTATGGTACTATAACTGGTGACAAACTTTCTGTAGTACTCTGCTGTCCCTAAGAATGCACTCACCTGCTTTTTGGTAACAGGGGCAGGCCATACTTACATGGCTTCCACTTTGTCAGGTTCTGGCCTGGTCTTACCGCTCTCTACTCTATTTCCCAGGTAGGACACCACTGCCATACCCACCTGACATTTACTGGGCTTAATGGTTAACCCTGCCCTCTGTAGTCTGCCCAGCACCTCCAGTAAATGCTGAAGGTGCTCTTGCCAGGACAGATGGCAATATCATCCAGTTAAGCAAGGGCAAAATCTCTTGCTCCTGGTAGGATACGATCTATCAGCCTCTGGAAAGACACTGAGGCATTTTTCATCCCAAACCGCAGCTTCGTGAACTCATATAAGCTGAAAGAAGCCACAAAGGCTGACCTCTGTCTAGCGCTGAGAGACAAGGGCACCTGCCAGTAACCCTTGGTAAGATCAATAGTGGTAAGGTACTTAGCCCCACTCAGCTGGTCTAGGGCTTCATCTGTCCTAGACATGAGGTAAGCATCTGACTCTGTGTGACTATTTAATTTTTTGTAGTTCACACAAAACCTGGTGCTGCCATGCTTCTTTGGTACCAGCACCACTGTTGAGGCTGAGGGAATGCTGGACTCCTGAATTACCAATAGTTCCAACATTTCCTGTATCTCCTCCTTCAGAGTCTGTGTGACCCTGTCAGGCACCCTATAAGGGGCCTGCTTAACAGGCTTTTGGGGTCCTGTATCCACATGGTGCTGCACCAGGTGAGTGCATCCTTGTTTCAAGGTGAACATGTCCCCAAAGTCCTGTAACACTGCTCAGATTTCTTGAACCAGGGGAGGGGATAGCTGCTGGGACATTGCTACCCCTTCCACTGAGGAGTAAGACTGAGCCTCTCTGAGGAGATCAATCACCAGATCCTTCTCAGACTCCTCCTGTAATCTGCTGTACATATTCAGCACAAGGACGTTTCTGTCATGGTAAGGTTTATCATGTTAACATGGTACAATTGATGCCCCTGCCTCCTGCCTAGCGGTTCTACCATGTAGTTAACATCACAGACCTTCCTTACCACTTTGAAGTGTCCATCCCAAGCTGACTGCAGTTTTTTTGTGTCTGACAGGAATGAGAACCATAACCTGCTGCCATACAGCATACTTTCTAGCTCAAGTATTCCTGACATATCAGACCTTTTTCTGCTGTTGGACTTCTGCCATGTTCTCCTGGACCAAACCCATGAGTTCCCTGAGACTTGTCCTGAGGTTTAGGACATGCTACAACAGACTCCTTGTGGGATTCACACTCACCCTCCCACTCATCACAAATCAAATCTAGAGGTTCCCTCACTCTATGCCTATACAGAAACTTAAATGGTGAAAAAACTGTGGATTCCTGGGGCACCTCCCTGTAAGCAAACAACAGATGGGGCAAGTATTTGTGCCACTCCATTTTAAACTGGTCTGCAAATGTATGCAGCATGGTCTCTAGAGTAGAGTTTAACCTTGCAACCAGACCATTAGTCTGGGGATGGTAGGGGGGTGGTCTTTAAGTGCTTCATCTCACAGTGCTTCCACAGACAAGCCAGCAAGTCTGACATGATTGGCACCTCTGTCAGTCAGTATTTCTTTTAGGAAACCTACCCTGCTGGAAATGTCTAACAAAGCATTTGCCACCTTTTCTGCCTCAATGGAGGACAGGGCCACCACTTCAAGATATCTGGTAATATAATCCACCACCACTAGGATATACATTTTCCCTGTAGAACTTGGGGTACTCAGAGGCCTCACAATATCCATAGCTACCCTCTGAAATGGCTCCTCAATCACAAGCAAAGGCATCAAAGAAGCTTTCACCTTGTCTCCTGCCTTGCCTACTTTTTGGCACTGCTCACAGGTCTTACAGTACCCTGTTACATCTCTGGAAATCCCAGGCCAATAAAAGTTCTGCATAATATGTCTCTTGGTATGCTTTATGCCCATATGAACCGCAATGGGAATATTGGACTATGGTTAGAAGTGCCAGATGGTAGGTGCTGTTCACTGCCAACTGCTGTATTCTCTCACCTTCTGGCTCTCCCTCATGGGTCCACTCTCTATACAGTAACTCTTTGTGCCAGTGTACAGATTCCCCCTTCCCTTGAGAATCAGGTGCCTCACTAGCTACCTCCCTCAGGCCTTGTAAGGTAGATTCTGAGAGCAGAGCCTGTCTCAGCTGTCTCTTTGTATACCTTCCTTGCTGCCCTTTTACAGAAAGTCTGGTATTCTCTGAAAATGGTGCCTCACTGTCAGCCTGGGTACTACTACTCTCATCTGCCTTTACAGTCACTCTGTCCAAGGGAACATCAGTACCCACAAGCAGCTGTGGCTCACCTTCAGTCGCACTGCTACTGGATAGCTCCCTCACTGAAGTAACCACCATACAAGTTCTGGCTTGAAGTCTGCGGTCTGTCTGGGTCCTCCCCAGGCTGCCAGACCCACAGGCTTGTCTCCAAGCCTCACTGTGTGTAACTGCATGCACACAAGGTACTAAATTATAAAAAATCATTCCCTATCAGGATATCTGCAGGGATATCCTCAAACACACCTACTTGTTTGCTTCCTTTTCCACCCTGCCAGTCAAGGTGAACCCTAGCCAAAGGTATTTGGAATGGGGTCCATCTTAAAGTTCTGACTGGAGTAGACTGCCCAAGCAAGTAGTGCTCCTCTTTAACCATTGCAGGCTTCACAATGGTTAGGTCAGTGGCTATGTCTCTCTTAGCAGTGGCCTCTTTCCCATCTAGTAAGATAGGATATAACTTCTTGAGGTAGTTTGGTACCCCTGTTGTCTCCAGACAACTTACTGCTGGCATTCTGTCATTCCCACTTACCGGCTCTTCCACTTTTTGTTCCCCATCTTGCCTTCCTGGACATCTATATGCTACATGGCCCCACTGGTTGCATTTAAAACACTTAATCCTTGGTCTTGGACGTGCACCTGGACTAGTGGCTTCCCCTGCTAAAGGACAACTCTGTTGGTTCAGTTTAGGCTGTCCACCATGAGTTTCCTTAAACCCATGAACAGTACTGGGTATCCATTTCCTGTGCAGCGATGCCCTGCTTGCTAGGGATAAGTCTCCCTTTTCCTAAACCTATCTGCTGTATTGCATTGCCTATCAGCTAACCTCATTTTCATGTCCTCAGACAAAGTGTTAAGGGCTTGTTCCCTCACCAAAAGGTCTGCTAGCCTCTCAGAAGGGGTGACCTGACATCCACTCACCCATCAATGAAAATAAGTGCTCAGTTCAGCAATATATTCAGACACACTTTCATCTGCCTTGCATCTATGCTGACAAAACTTTTTCCTGTAAGTTTCAGGCGTTAGCTTAAAACACTCAAACAATTTTTAACAGTATTATAATTTAAGCAATCTGTATCAGACAATTTAGAAATAACAGTTACAGCTTTACTATGGAGTAAGGGAGCCAGGAAACATGCCCAGAGCCCTTGGTCAACATTATACTGTTTACATATCCTTTCAAGCATATGCTTAAAACTGTCAAAATTATCCCCCTCTGTAAATTGCGGAATAAATTTATTGACCTTTGTTCCTTCTGAGGCTCAGTTACTCCCTTCACCATTACCTCCATGACCCTGGCAAAGAGTCAGCATCTCCTTCTAATGTTGCCCCTGCCTCTCTTTCTCCTCAGCTTCCAGACCCCTCAGTTTGTCATTTTCCTCAGCCTCCAGATGTCAGTCTCCCTGCTGCTTCTATTTCCAAACATTTGGCCTCCAGTCCAAGTCTCTTTAACTCTAGACAGATTTTTAAGTCCTCTGTGGAAAGGATGAGCTGTCCAATTTCTGAGAGTTGTACCTCTCCAAGGCCAGTCTGATTGTCTTCCTGGTTGCTGGTCTGCGATGCAGCTGTGACTAAGACTGCAGTCTTCAATGCTTTAGTCAGGCTGGCATGCACCAGTCCTTTGTCTTGGCACATCTCAGCCAACTGGCTCCTTGTCAGCTTGACATACTCCTCGGCTGACATCCTTGCCTGCTCTCCCTGACTAACTAAGCTAACAGAAAAGTAAAACAATTGTGATATGAAACTCTGAATGTCCACTGTGTGGCTGATTGAAAGTACAAATACAAACACCTTCTTCACTCACCACTGTTTACAGGCTACAGGAATTCAATATCCACACTGCTGAATCCTAATATGTGGATTTTCCACCACTGCCAATCAATATAATGTAATGCCCCACCACTGGCACAGTAATCAAGGAGCTTCAATCCTCACCACTGGCACCAGTGGGAGACGTTCATTGGGAGTATGACAAGTGCATACACAGTAAAGTGCAATTTCCCTTAAGTGCAAGAGACCACAGTCAGTCTGGAGTTGGTTTCTCCCCCTTTCTCCAGATCCCCAATGAGACTTGCATACTTGCAGCATTACATCACTTCTTGTCACCTGACTATCCTAGGTGAAAACCCCCACTGATGCAGCTCGTAGCATTTAGCATCTATCTGTGAAAATACATAAACAAGGGCTTCTCTTAGATCTAAGGCAGATCCTGAAAGTTGTAAAACAATAAACACTTTCAAGACAATGCAAAAACTTCTAGTTACAGACATTGTGTCTGCTACTGCACTGAAACTGAAAGATAACATCTGTTTTGTTTATGGCTCAGCTATAAAGTAACTCAACCATTCTTCTGAAGTTTTGCAAGTTCATTTCCTGTGTTTCAGTCTCCCCTGTTAAAATATATAATCTAAACAGTTACAATAGTGAATATACATTTCTGCTCAGTACTTTACAAAATATTTCTTTAGCACACACCTGTACAATATGACATACAGTTCTAATACATCTATAACACAAGCATATGAATCATGTTGATATTCACAAGTGACACATAACCATTTTCAAAATTCCAGACAGCTGTGCTGGCAGTATCTCCTTTTGTTACAAGGTCCACAGAGATTAAAATGTAATTATTAAGATGCACAAAGAAACAAATAGCTTGATAGAGAATGGAAGACATTTTCATAGAAAGGTATGATTAGGGCAATTGATATAGCAAAAGTCTAAAGTAGAGGAAATGTATGATCACCAGATTTACTGGAAAAACTCACTCAGACTATGCCATAGACTGCTGTGAGAGAAAGGTTAGCTTGATTTTCTTATGTTGTTTTCCTGTAATTTGTATTGCTTTATTCCCTTCTTCTATTTTGTATACTGTGGAGTATTTTCATTACACTGTTTTTAACTGTATTTGGCTTTTAATTGCATATTTAAACTAGGAAAGAGAACAGAGCTGTGTCTCTTGTGAGTCACACAGAATCAGAACAGGTCAATTAAGGTTAACTGGCTGTGAGTTGAGGGAGGAGGTATGAAAAAAACATTCTCTTTAAGAGACAAAATAAAACATGTCAAGGCTTTACTGGAAAAGCTCATCCAGACTCTGCTATAGATTGTTGTGAAGGAAAGATTAGTTTGCTTTTCTTATATTGCTTTCTTCTAATTTGCATTGCTTCATTTCCTGCTTCTATTTCGTATATTGTGGTATATTTTCATTACACTGTGTTTTAAATGTATTCTCCTTTTGACTGCATGTTTAAATAAGGAAAGAGTCCAGAGCTGTGCCTGTTGTGAGTCACACAGTAATTATTTTTCCTCACCACCCCCACCCTGTTGCTTTAGATTTTTTTAAACTTAACTGTCTATCTAGTTGTTTGGTCATTATGTTAATTTGACCATACATTTACTTCGCTCTCTTGTTTTATTGGCTTCCTATTACCAGATCGCAGATGCAGTTTGTCAAATGTGTCTTGATCAAACTGAAAAGAGTGAAAAGGCAAAATAGCAAAGTGGCTTTCCAGTGAATTCTTTCCCTGGGAAAGAATTCGCTCGGCCACTTTTGTTACTTTGCCATTTTCGGCACTGTAGTGCAATCTCGGAGATGGTATATTTAAGTAGGGGGGGTGTGGAGGGCACAGCCCCCACATCGAGGGGTGTGGGGGACAAAGTCCCCCACATTATGTAATGTTTTAAAGTTTTTCTTTATTTTGGAACAGCGATTTTTTTTCCCCTTGGAAAAAAATAGCTGTTCTGAGGTTTCAACGTTGTATGCTTTCGCTTACATGGGGTCAATTGTTTATCGTTCGCTTTTGTAAGTGTGCGATAATATAATATAGACCCATTTTATTGGCTGTCAGTAAACAAGTCATTCCCCATCAGCTGTTTAAATTTATTTTCCCTCCCACTGTATTCCATAGAGCCAGAATACTAAGTGCCCACCCCCATCCAATTTGTCCTGCTCTTTTAAAATTAGTGACTCTCCCTTTAGATTTATAAAGCTTTCTTCCATCTTACTTTTAAAATCTGAAACTTCTACTCCATGACCACCAATTATTGAAGAGCCCACTTTCTGCATCTCAGTAGACATCTTGGGATTAGTGCTACAGTTTTGCACCTGGTGAGAGAAGGAGCACAGGAACATTATTTCCTGGAGACCGCTGATCACAAAAACCTGATAACTGCTTCTTAAGTGCTAGTTTAGAACTTGTGCTTATATTCTGCTCCTGCTGTGAGAAAGAGCAGAGGGCATTGATTCCTTACTATCTCTAACTGGGCAGTGAGTGTCTGCATGTGGGGCCTTCCTGATTGGTCTGGCTGTGGTCACCAAAGAGCCTGTGGCTTGCTTCTCATCTTGGGATTGGTGCTTCTGTTTTATTTCTGGTGAGAGAAGAAGGAAAGGGCCATTGTATCCCAGCATCATGAAGCTGTGGTGAGACTCGCACTAGTAGTAGCCAGGTAGTAGCCAACTAGGTGAATCAACTCTTCACCATTCTTGAAAAAGTTATTTCTTTCTTTTCAGTAAGTACTTCTTGATTAGCTGCTATTTAACCTAACTTTAGAGTATCTACCTAAATATTTAATCAATACATCATCAGGATCTGCTTTGTTAGTTTTCACTCAAGTGTTTGGCAGTGCCCTGTGGAGTCACAAACACCTTCAGTTTACATTTTTCTGTAAAAGCGCCCTTGAAATTTCACAAATACCTAGTTGCACATAGCAGCTGCTTTACAGTGACAAGTACTGCCCCCAGAGTTGCAAACTAGATAATCCTGACATTACTTCATATTCTGACTGCAGCCATCTAAGTATTAAAAAGGGCATGTTGCCATGGATATGAACTTTACCACCATCTCTGTTATCAGCTTGGTGGAAATGGGCATCCCAAGACAATGGAGAAATTGTCTCATGTTTACTGACAACCTGCTAATTCTAAAACAAATGAATAATGCATGTCAGAGATGTATTTACACAATGTCACTGGAGAGAAAGCACTCACATAAAATCACTCATAATGTCAATCAGGTTGTCAGTAGTACACAAGCTGCACCCATCACACACAGCACCAAGCAGGCACATAGCAAATACCCTTAGAAGTCCAGAATGCCTTCTTTCAAAACAACACTCACATCAAAACATACAGCCACATCTCATGGGGCCTCTACTTCTAAGCCCATACCCTCTCACCAGGCTGAGTAAGGAGAAAGTCATGGCCAGTTGCTTATCAGGGACCAAGGATCCACCACATTACGTACTCACTCATGTCATTGGACCACAAGTACCAGTATGACTCAATCACATTCACAATCATACAATTAACAGTTGCCCTATGCTGCTACTTTAATAAAAAAAACTGTACTGATGTATTATATCATTGTTAACCTTTTCTTATCATGTGTACTTTGTATTCCTATGAGATAATCTGTAATGTATATGTGCAATGTGTACTATGTATTTGTATTTTTCAGGAGCTTTTCTCCCCAGGACTCCATTGAAAATGGGCTCCTTGTGGCCCAATGGACTATCCTGGCAAACAAAAATGCAAATAAATAAATAAATAATAAATAATAAATACTCTATGTGGCTGTAAATGACCTGAGATGTACCTCCCTAGACTATATGACAAGAGACATCATGGAGCTCTTGGAATATGTGTCCCAGGCTGGTATGAGCCTCCCTAGACTATATGAAGAGAGACATCATGGAGCTCTTGGAATATGTGTCCCAGACTGGTATGAGCCTAGCCTTGAGCAGCATTTTACCTTCTCAAAAAATGATGACAAAATATGAGCAAAGCTGACTGACTTTATGGCTTAGTTTCTGGTGTCATTCTGTGGGAGTGCAATATCTGCCATCTTGGAAAGACCATGCTGCTTTGCCAGGGTTGGTCTGCACCTCTCCCCTCTAGGCTTTCAAATATTACCTAAAACATTGTCCTGCCACATAGTGCCTTTTTTAGGAAATGCCAGACTGAAAGGACTACTGACGTAGCAAATCAAAAACACAAAAATCTAAAAGTGTTACTGCTCAGTGATGTAAAAACACATACCACTTCCTTGCAAGCTATATGTCACCCTCTATGACCCAGAAAACCCATAATACATACTTAAGCTTACTGGAAACAGTCACAATCCAACCCAATAATCATAATTATGGGAAGCATTAATTACCTCACTGTTAACTGGGAATCATATATGACACCAAACATGCAGACACAGAAATTCCTGGATTTTGTAAATACAGACTCCATGGACCAGAGTTTCAGTATACTGAACGGGAGTGCAAACATATTGGATCTCATCCTCACTAATTATGGGGGAGCACTGTACACCCCCTAGTGTAATATCCATCAACTATGAAGTAAAATAAACCTGGAACCCCAGATAACACTGGAATATGGAGGAACTACTCTAAGGCTAACTTCCTACTATCAAGTGATAACCTGGCAACATTTCAAGCTCTTCTAAACCTTGAGAACACTGCTGCCTATACAGAACTGTTTACAGAAAGCCTATACAAGCATGTTAATAGCTGCACAGAGACAGCAATACCCACCAGGAATAAGTACAGAACTGAATAAAAAGCAATACACCTCAGTGGAATCATAACATCAATAGGCTGTATAACAGAAGGATGAAAATCATGGCAAAAATTAGAAGTGTAGCACCCTGCATGACAAAAGCACTGTCATCAAATTAAACAATCAATTCAGAGGACAAATGAAGTCTATCAAAGCCAAACTTCAGGTAAATGTGGCCTTACAGGCCAAGGATAACCACAAGGCATTCTTCATCTATGTCCACAACCTCAAAGGCAATACACAATTATGTGCAAAGGTCAGTGTTAATGGAGCCACCTATACTGAGCCAGAAGATATAGAAAACCTACTACCAGACAAATTCAGCTCTGACATTACACCTCTCTCCCCCTCATCCTCCCCTCAGGAAATACCATAAAATATAACTCCCCCTACTATCACTAGGGAGCAGGTCCTCAATATTCTCTCTAAGGCCAAAAACACTGCATCGTTGGGAGCAGACAATATCTCAGGATGTGTTCTAAATAGCATGAAACATGACCTATCAGATCCTCCATAATTGCTATTTAAACATAGCTTCCAAACGTTGGGAGCAGACAATATCTCAGGATGTGTTCTAAATAGCATGAAACATGACCTATCAGATCCTCCGTAATTGCTATTTAAACATAGCTTCCAAATAGGCTTCACGCCTCATGAATGGAGAACAGCAACAGCCATCCCTCACAAAGGTGGGTCATCTACAGACCCTGAAAACTACAGCCCTATAAGGGCCACTAGTCTCATATGCAAAGCCATGAAAGGAATTATCATGCAAATGGTCAATAATGACATAGGAAACATCCAGACACCGGACCCAACCTAGTTTTGTTTCATCAAGGGCAGATCATACATATTCAACCTGGTGGACTTCTTTGAGAAGGTCACCAAAACACTGGATGACAGCAAAACAGTTCACATTGCCTACCTTGACTTGGCCAAGGCATTTGACACAATAGCCTATTCATGTATTGTTGATGAACTCAAGAGGTGAGGTATTAACCCTTATATCACTTGGCGGGCAGCCAGCTGAGTCACAGACAGGACCCTGGAAGTTAGAATTGAGGATTCTACCTCTATGAAGAGGCCATTCACAAGCAGAATTTGTCCTGGGACCACTCCTTTTTGATATTTACTTCTCTGAATTCAAAGAATGCCAAAGACCTCCGGATGACCAAATTTGCAGACAAGTGCAAATTAGGAGCAGTTATAGAATCTCCCACTGACACTAATGTTCTCCAGGAAGGGCTGACACAGGCAAATAACTTGTGTCAGAGTCATGGACTAAAACTAAATGCCAAGAAATGCATAACAGTATCCTTCGGGAAGTCAACTCTCCCTTGCAACTGTCATATTGACAACACACCCTGTAAGAGTCAATCCAGTAGTCAGGAACTTGAGGACACACGTAGACAGTAATCTAAACTTTGACCATCATGTGTCTATAACACATAAACAAAGTTATGGCACCTAGGTCCAAGGAGGTCATTGTTTCACTGTATTCATCATTCATCAACCTATCATTGAGAACAGTTTCCCCTTTGGTATGTACCTAACCAGTCACACCCAACAATTGCAACATCCGCAGAGATTCCTTATTAAAAGAATGCAGGGAATAAGTAACATGACCTGTGCAGCCTTATCCCTGTATTCTGTCTCTTACAGGCTGTTGTGAGAAGATGTATGCCTGGCATTCAAGAAATTGTCAGACAGCACCCTGATGAAACTCCTGCTTACCTGCAAAACAAACAGCATCAGAATTACCCATTCTAAAGTCTTAAACGTTAGCTGTAATATAAATAGGATCTACTACTGAAAAGACAAGTATGTATCCCATAGACTACCCCTTCTCTGAAACAGGATCCCCACCCTCCTCAACCCAATTCAAGTGTAACTTGGACAGTTGGATGGGGAACAGGAAATTCATCCCTGGTTTGGCACCTATGTGTCTAATGGACACAGGTATCCTGTAAATAGTTTATCTACCAGGCCCCTGCTTGTAAATGTTTCACCTCCCAAGCCCCTGTTTGCACTTATCAAGGGTATCAGAACTTGTCAGAGATCTGGGATGCATTGCTAGGCTTAAAAAGGCCCCAGTGGCCATTAGCATAGTGGACAGCCATGAGAGAGGACAGAAGTGCTGGTCTAATGAGAATTAGCTGTGTGGAGGGTGAAAGAAAACAGACTAATCCTGCAGATGCAATAATACTAAATGAATATATTGCCATACCATTCCAAGTGGTCATACTTTGTGAAACTGAATCCAGATTTCTCACACCTCAACAGTGTGAACCTAATATAGTAAAAGCTACCCATTAAATACTAAGTAATGGAACAAGACAAAGTAAGTGTTTATTGGGGGGAATGTCCCCCTAAACCCCTCCTCCACATACATATGTTTACCAAATCCACAGTGGCACTGCATTTGGGGAAGGGAGAAAACTTTAAAAAACAGTTCACTGCAGTCTCAGGTGCATACGTGGACACTCTATAATAGACAAGAACAAATATGTTTCAGGCTCACTGCAGTCTCAGGTACATGTGGGCACTCATTAATAGACATGAACAAATATGTTTCAGGCTCACTGCAGTCTCAGGTACATATGTGGGCATTCTGTAATAGACAAAAACAAATATGTTTCAGGCTCACTGCAGTCTCAGGTACATACGTGGACACTGTAATAGACAAGAACAAATATGTTTCAAATTACTCTGAGACAAGACAACACTTTATTGCACTCATAAAAGGACAAGAAAGTGGATTAAAAAAATCATGCAAAGTGAGGACACAGTGAAGGAGTCACAGCTTATACCCTAAACATGGCTACTTAAATGTTTACGTTTCATCAGACAGAAGGATAAATGAGAGAAGGTCAAACCAATGATGATGTCAGCATGAATAAGTTTCTAGAAATTATGCAATTGTGTGGAATTAGAATCAGTTACACAAATGAAAAGGGAATTTAATTATTAGAATGCTTCAAAGACATAGAACTATATAAAAATACAGAGAACATGGTCAAAATGGTAAAAGAAAAATACAGATAGAGAAGATTTCACTTCCAGGAGATTATCAAGAAGCTCCAAAAATAAGGCACACAAATATGAAAAGACTAACAAATTCCATACTGATTGGGATTCAGCAACTGCAGCTGAGAATATCTTAAAAGCAATATTAAGGTAGTTTAAGGTGTCCCAGGTAAGCTGCTTTTGGACGAGCAAAGGGTCTATATTAGATCAGTGAATGCTTAAAAAAGCGAACGCTGATTAATCGAACTTATGTAAGCGAAAGCTTACAATCTCGAACTGAGATTTTTTTTGCTAGGGAAAAAAATCGCTGATCCAAAACTCATGCACACAACACAAGCACACCAACCAAACAGCAATCCACACACATACACCTAAAATCTGACACGTAACCCTACACTAAACTATACACACACCACTAACTATCCACTTACCTTAACCCAAACCCTAACCCTAAGGTCCATCACTATCACACACTCACCTCACCCGTTCCCTAACCCTAACTCACCTAATCCACCCTAACCCTCACGTCCACACAATCGCACAAATACCTAACCCGCACCCTAACCCACCCTAACACTCACATCCACACAATCGCACACTTACCTGAATCCGACCCGTCACTTTCCACCACAGCACTGAAAATACCAAAGCAACAGAAACGGACAACCAAATTCTTTCCCTAGGAAAAAATTTGGGTTTCTGTTGCTTCGATATTTTAAACATTAACTTAAATAAGTTCAATCAATCAGCGTTCGCTTTTTTAAGCGTTCGCTGATCTAATATAGACCCCGAGCAAAGGAGCCAACATGTTGGTAGATCGAGTAATGGACATGGATACATGGAGCATATGCTTTGTTATATTGCCTTCGTATTTTATTTTATTTTATTTGTTTACCCGGGTAGTGCACTTATTAATATTAACCAATTTCAGACTCAGCTTAGTGAGAAACTTATGAAATGGAGCTATGGATTCTAAGTAAGTGCACAGTGGAAACAATCAGCACAACTACAGGAAATGCTTGCAGTGCTCATATCTGTCTACTTAATGGAGTTGTATGTGGCAGTTCTTCATGGCAATGAAAGATGACCTCAGGTACTGCAGGGGCTCTTCATGGATCACATATACCTCTATGATGAATGTTGCATGACTTTGCTTAAGGGTGAACAAGAGATGCCTGGAAGAAGCAACAAGCTTTTGCAGGAGATCATTTAGCCAATAACTTGTGTTTGAGCAAAGGTGATACGATACCCATTATTTGTATGGTTTGTTCATAAGGGCAAATCCTGCATTATGAACACCCAAATGTGAATTATTACTGTTATACACTCATTAAAACAATTTCTTACCATTTTTACTGTAATGTCATTAAATGATGAGAGTTTAATCTCCCTCCTTGTCCTCAATTATTTAGTGGACGTTTTGCAGAGGTACCTTTAGTTTCATAACTAGATTTATATATATTCCAAGAACACTGAGTTCTACAACCATTTATGCCTTGCCTGCACCTTCCCTCAGTCCTCATCTCCTTTCCACAGGAGGAACATTACAGTCAAGCCCAAACTAAATTTGTGGATACCCATCCAGAAATCCAGGTTACGTTTAAAGGAAGATAGTGAATCACAGGACTTATCATGCAGAGGAAGTTTATTCCAGAGATTTGTGAGACACTTAGATATAAACTTTCCCTCCAACGTGTTTTAGATATGGTTCAGTAAAATTGTAAGTCCCCAGTTCTACTGTCATTAGAGCTAATGGACCAGCAGAGAAAAAGGAGGTCCAGGACAGCTGTGCCTCTAATGGCATGGTAACTGAGACAGACATCTTCCCTCAAAAATGTATAAGATACTGAATAAAAAGTAGATCTTCAGCCTCTCACAGTAACTCAGGAGTTTTGGCCTATGATCTCTGTAGTTTGGAACATTTGGAGTCTTTCCAATTATTTGATATGTTTAGTGAGATATATTCCAAGGGGTCATTATGTTTGATAATTGGCCTGATTAATGCTTAGTATAAGCGATTACCTCTTAGACTTAGATGATATCACTTTGGCAATTAGCTGGGATAAATAAAAGAATTTACTGACAACATTGCCACTTGATGGACAAAATAGAGGAGGATAACTCAAGTACCTAAGTCCTAGACTCCATTTTTGTTTTACAATGTGGTATGTTGTCTATACAGTATAAGAAGGGAACAATTTTCTACCAAAGGTGAAGATACGACACTTTTTGACATTTAGTTTGATCCCGTATTTTTGTGTGTCAAGATTTTATTGGGGATCATTCAATGGGAATATTTTGGGTGTCATGAGGGATCTTAACAACAACCCCCAGTTTACAGTCATCTGCAAACACTGTCAACCAGAAGTCTTGACTGTTTGCTTAGAGGTCTGAAAAGTAAATACCAAAAAGGAGAAGTCCCAGCACTAAGCCCTGAGGGCACTGCTGGATACTTTTATAGTTTGTGATGAGACAACTGTGACTCTCATGGTGTGATTTCTGACTTTAAGTCATTTTTTCTGTTCTTCTTGCAACATATGGGTCACTTATCTTTCATATGATGCCAGCATGGAGAATGGTATCAAAAGCCTTGGCCACGTCAAGATTCATAAGTTCATATATTCATATGTTCATAGATGTATACTAGGCGAATTACCACCAGAGCCTGTATAAGTATAGCCATGAAACCCAAATATATCCTAGAGGTTATTGCCCCTTAAAGAATATTTTAAGGGATGTATGTTAGTTAGGACATGGTTAATGGCTGTGTTTGTCCATCAGAGACATGGGTGTCACACCATTGATGAATTTTGATATCCCATCCACTGATCCAGGTTACACTTGAATAGATTTAAGGAGGGGTTTTGTTTCACTTAGATGAGAATCCTTTTCCAGAGAATGGGGATTCTCTAAAATAAATCCCTGTCCCTCCAGCATGTCATATTTAAGTCACAAGCAAAGTTTAAATCCTTAGATCTAGTAGTTCTGGTGCTGTTCATTTTGTGGATATACGAAAGGGCCATAAGCTCAGGATCCAAGGATGCCTTGTGTGCACGGCATAAATTGCCTCTCAGCACTCTGTAGGAAACAGAATAGAGAGATAAGGCTTTGAGGCAAGCTGCTTTGGAAATTGCATTTGCTTCCTGTTTTCTTTTTGTAAAGAACTTCTGTGGACATTCCACTTCTTGCATGTGCCTGGTCAAGTACGTACTGAAGGGAGCGATATATTTATGATGGATCTGATGAGGGAGGAATGCAGTGCCACAATGACTTCCCTGGACCACTCTGTGCACTGCATGGCTACTATCTATGACTTATATAACCCTTTCAAAGAAGTTTACCAGTTTAAATAGAAAAATAATCTAACCTTCAGAAAGCCAGACTGCTTTGGGGTCAAATCAAATAAGATTCTTGATATTGCAGTTTATGAGGTGAGTTACAGTGCATTCCATGACTTTCTAGATGAGGTTTGTAAGGCTGATAAGTCTGCAAATACTCGGGTTGGTTGTAAGGCCACCCTTATGGAGGGGCATCACCACTGCAGTGGGCCACTCACCAGGGACAAAACCAGAATCTAAACTTAGATTAAACAGTTTGCTTCATGAGTGTGAGTTAACAGAGCACAAAGATTATCAGATAAGGGGAAATAAAGAGCTGGGACTGCATATTGTAGGAGTTTAAAAATGTCATACTCAAGAAAGTAAAGACAAGTGTGGAATGGCAGACAATGTAGTAAAATGTAAAAAAATAAATAAATAAAAAAGAATATGAGAGATTTTTGGTTTTAAGTAATTTAAAGCTTGAGCATATGTGGATGGAGTCTCAGCTGCAAAGGCAACTGAGTCAATGTGGGCAACACATTACTAAGAGTTAAACAGACTGTTTGGGTAGAAAGTGAGACTAATTAAAGAGAATGGAGGACCTACAAGCAGATTGAAGGAGGTTGTTTGGATAGAGAACGGAAAAGAAAGTATTAGTAGGATGAATCAATTTTACGTTTTCTAGAAAAAGCACAAAATAAGCCTAAAGATTAGACCAGTTACACTTAAGGGACAATATCTGGAAATGTATGGTGGAAATAAATAATGATGAGTGCAGCACACCTAACATCCGTGGTTATCTCATTCAGTGCAGCACACCTAACATCCGTGGTTATCTCATTCAGTGCAGCATACGTAACACCTGTAGTTATCTCATTCAGTGCAGCATACATAACATCTGTAGTTATCTCATTCAGTGCAGCACACCTAACATCTATGGTTATCTCATTCAGTGGAGCACACCTAACATGTGTGGTTATCTCATTCAGTGCAGCACACCTAACATCTGTGGTTATCTCATTCAGTGCAGCATACCTAACATCTGTAGTTATCTCATTCAGTGCAGCACACCTAACATCTATGGTTATCTCATTCAGTGCAGCACACCTAACATGTGTGGTTATCTCATTCAGTGCAGCACACCTAACATCTGTGGTTATCTCATTCAGTGCAGCATACCTAACATCTGTGGTTATCTCATTCAGTGCAGCATACCTAACATCTGTGGTTATCTCATTCAGTGCAGCACACCTAACATCTGTGGTTATCTCATTCAGTGCAGCACACCTAACATCTGTGGTTATCTCATTCAGTGCAGCATACCTAACATCTGTGGTTATCTCATTCAGTGCAGCATACCTAACATCTGTGGTTATCACATTCAGTGCAGCACACCTAACATCTGTAGTTATCTCATTCAGTGCAGCGCACCTAACATCCGTGGTTATTTCATTCAGTGCAGCACACCTAACATCCGTGGTTATCTCATTCAGTGCAGCATACGTAACACCTGTAGTTATCTCATTCAGTGCAGCACACCTAACATTTGCGGTTATCTCATTCAGTGCATCACACCTAACATCTGTGGTTATCTCATTCAGAGCAGCATACGTAACATCTGTAGTTATCTCATTCAGTGCACCACACCTAACATCTGTGGTTATCTCATTCAGTGCAGCATACGTAACACCTGTAGTTATATCATTCAGTGCAGCACACCTAACATCTGTGGTTATCTCATTCAGTGCAGCACACCTAACATCTGTGGTTATCTCATTCAGTGCAGCATACGTAACACCTGTAGTTATCTCATTCAGTGCAGCACACCTAACATCTGTGGTTATCTCATTCAGTGCATCACACGTAACATCTGTGGTTATCTCATTCAGTGCAGCACACTTAACATCTGTGGTTATCTCATTCAGTGCAGCATGCATAACACCTGTAGTTATATCATTCAGTGCAGCACACCTAACATCTGTGGTTATCTCATTCAGTGCATCACACCTAACATCTGTGGTTATCTCATTCAGTGCAGCACACCTAACATCTGTGGTTATCTCATTCAGTGCAACACACCTAACATCTGTGGTTATCTCGTTCAGTGCAGCACACCTAACATCTGTGGTTATCTCATTCAGTGCAGCACACCTAACATCTGTGGTTATCTCATACAGTGCAGCATACCTAACATCTGTGGTTATCTCATTCAGTGCAGCATACCAAACATCTGTGGTTATCTCATTCAGTGCAGCACACTTAACATCTGTGGTTATCTCATTCAGTGCAGCATACCTAACATCTGTGGTTATCTCATTCAGTGCAGCACACCAAACATCTGTGGTTATCTCATTCAGTGCAGCACACCTAACATCTGTGGTTATCTCATTCAGTGCAGCATACGTAACATATGTGGTTATCTCATTCAGTGCAGCACACCTAACATCTGTGGTTATCTCATTTAGTGTAGCACACCTAACATGTGTGGTTATCTCATTCAGTGCAGCACCCCTAAAATTGGTGAAAAAAAGTGTAACGAATTCAAACAAAGAGCAGGAAAACAAAAGAAAGCACTGCAATGTCAAAATGTTCCAAGCAATAAGACAATTAAGACAGCTGAAGCGATTTCAGGCTTGTCTGTTGAGACTGGGTAAAAATGGTAATAAAAGACTGAATGACAAGACAGGCCGGAAGGTATAGGGATAAATAAGAGCAGAGGAAAAACAGAGGGAAGTGTATCTTGTGCTGCTGCAAAGGCATGCTGCTTACAGTGAAGGAAGCAGATACTAATGTGGAAGATGCGGGAAGACTAAACTCCAGCTAGAATAAAGAAGAGAGCAAGATGAACAGAGAAAGGTAGATAAAAGATCTGAGATGAGAATGAGGAGATAAAGTACTAGAATGCAAACTGAAAACAATCATGACAAAGACAGTGACTCTAACATGACAGACTGGAAGAGTTTGATGAAGGTGTTGCTATGAGCACATTGGATGCATTTTTTTAGATAGTTGAGTATAAAACTAGGTGCATGGATGGAAAAAAGAAAGAAGTGAAGAGTTTGGAAATGGAGTGCACCAGACGTTGAAAGTGGGAAGAGGCTGAATAAGCAAAAACTGGGAGCAAAGATGGAAAGGGAAAATAGGGGTTAAAGAATGGGGAAATACAGGGAATAGGGGTTCCTTGAAAAATGTTATAAATGAAAATGTGAGCAAGACAGTAAAAGACAGAGTAAGTGTTAAGTCACTAATTGTACATAAAAGACATTACTCAGCCTATGAGAAAACAATAATTTTCTATTTCTTTTGGTTCTCCAATTAGGGGGTCACCACAACAGATCATCTGTTTCCATTTCTTCCTGTCCTCTACATCTTGCTCTGTCACACCAACCACCTGCATGTCCTCTCTCACCACATCCATAAACCTTATCTTAGGCCTTCCTCTTTTCCTTGTAACTGGCAGCTCCATCATTAGTATCCTTTTCCCAATATACCCAGCATCCCTCCTCAGCACATGTCCAAACCAACACAATCTCACCTCTCTGGCTTTGTCTCCAAACTGTCCAACCTGAGCTGACCCTCTAATATACTGATTTCTAATGTCCATCCTCATCACACCCAGTGCACATTTAGCATCTTTAACTCTGCCACCTGCAGCTGTGACTCCTGCCTTTTCATCACTGCCAACGTCTCCAGCCCATGTGACATAGCTGGTCTCATTATCATCTTCTAGACCCTCCCTTTTACAATTATTGGTACCGTCTGTCACAAATCACTCCTGACACTGTTCTCCAGTCACTCCACCCTCTTTACCTCTCTTCCACATTCACCATCACTCTGAGCCATTGATCCCAAGTATTTGCCTACTCTACTCCCTGCATCCTCACCATTTCTCCGTCTTCCCTCTCATTCACACACATATATTCTGTCTTTGTCCTGCTGACCTTCATTCCTCCCCTCTCTAGAGCATATCTCTACCTCTTCAGGGTCTCCTCAACCTGATCCCTACTCTCACTACAGATCACAATGTCATCTGCAAACATCAAAGTCCACAGAGACTCCTGTCTGATCTCATCTGTCAGCCTGTCCATCACCATTGCAAATAAGAAAGGGCTCAGAGCTGATCCTTGATGTAATCCCACCTCCATTTTGAATGCATCTGTCACTTCTACTGCAGATCTCACCACTGTCACACTGCCCTCGTACATATCCTGTACCACTCTTACATACTTCTCTGCCACTCCCAACTTCCTCATACAATACCACAACTCCTCTCTATGCACCCTGACATATGCTTTCTCTAAGTCCACAAAGACAAAATGCAACTCCTTCTGACCTTCTCTATACTTCTCCATCAACACCCTCAGAGCAAACATCACATCTGTAGTGCTCTTTCCTGGCATGAAACTGTACTACTGCTCACTAATCATCACTTCTCTTAACCAAGCTTCCACTACTCTTTCCCATAAAGTCGTGCAGTGGCTGATCCATTTTATCTCTCTGTAGTTATTACAGCTCTGCAAATCACTCTTATTCTTAAAAATTGGTACCAGTACACTTCACCACTCCTCAGGCATCCTCTCACTTTACAAGATTTTACTGAACAATCTGGTTAAAAACCCCACTGCCATCTCTCCTAAACACCTCCATGCTTCCACAAGTATGTCATCTGGACCAACAGCCTTTCTATTCTTCATCCTCTTCATAGCTGTCCTTACTTCCTCCTTGCTAATCCATTGCACTTCCTGATTCACTATCCCTACATCATCCAACCTTCTTTCCCTCTCATTCTCTTCATTCAACTCCTCAAAGTACTCTTTCCATTTGCTCAACACACTCTTCTCACATGTGAGTATGTTTCCCTCATTATCCTTTATCACCTTTACCTACTGTACATCTTTCCTAGCTTGGTCCCTATGTCTAGCCAATCGGTACATGTCCTTTTCTCCCTCCTTAGTGTCCAACCTTTCATACAACTCTCCATATGCCTTATCCATAGCATTCTGCACCTCTCTCTTCACCAAACACATCTTTTCCTTTTACTCCTGTCTACTTTCTTCATCTCTCTGGCAATCCCACTTCTTCTTCACCCACCTCTTTCTCTGTATACTCTCCTGTACTTCCTCATTCCATCAGCAGGTATCCTTGTCCTCCTTCTCCTGTCCAGATGTCACACCAAACACCTTTTTAGCTGTCTTCCTTACCACCTCTGCTGTGGCTTCCCAACTATCTGGTAACTCTTCATTGCCACTTAGTGCCTGTCTTAACTCTTCTCTGAACTCCACCTTACAGTTATCCTTTTTCAACTTCGATCATTTAATCCTTGGCACTGTACTCACTCTCCTCCTCTTCTTCTTGATGGCCAACATTATGCTACAGAAGACCATTCTATGCTGCCTAACTACACTTTCCCCTGTCATCACTTTGCAGTCTCCAATCTCCTTCAGACTGGCCCTCCTGCATAGGATATAATCCACCTGTGTGCATCTTCTTCCACTCTGGTACATCACCCTGTGCTCCTCCCTCTTGTTAAAATACATATTCACCACAGCCATGTCCATCTTTTTCATGAAATCCACTACCATCTCACCTTCTGCATTCCTCTCCTTAACATCATACTTATCCATCACCTCCTCATCCCCTCTGTTCCCTTCACCAACATGCCCATTGAAATCTGCTTCCTTGGCTACACTCTCCACCACTTCATCCAACTCACTCCAAAAATGTTCTTTCTCATCCATCACACACCTAACTTGGGGAGTATATGCACTAACAAGCACTAAGATAGCTATGATAATTGTAGTTACAAAAAAAAGAGAGATACAATGGACCATTGCAAATACAGACCAATCACATTAATACATCTAGATGCTAAGACCTTAGTTGAGATGTTAGAAACAAGGCTAAAAAAGCCTCTCCATCTAAAACCCCTTTTCCCATTTTTACACATGGGTCAGGGATTCAGTTCAACAATGACAATCATCTAGAGCCAAGGTTCACATCACTGGATGAGTAGGCCCGCCACAGCTGTTTTTTCATACCACACCTATGACACATTTAGAGTGTCCGATGCACTTACTGCATGTCTTCAGAATGTGGGAGGAAATGAAAGTGAACACAGGGATGACATGCAGATTCCACACAGAAGGCACCCCAACTGAGAATTGAACTGGAGAACCTCTTGATGTGAGGTGACAACACTATCTGCTGCATCACCGTGCCACCTTATAAATTAGCTGATATGCTTTTTTTTGTGTAAACTCACAGACATGGTCGAAGGGAATCAGATGAATCCTGTTGCAGTTCTCATGACTGCATTCATAACGGCCACTGACATGCTTCCCAGCTGTGTAGAACTTTACTGAATGTAATTGATTTGCCTCATATTTTTGCCTTCTCCCTAATACATTTTTTCTAGTAAATCACTGATGGCTATACTCAGTTAATAATGTCATATGTAGATTTTCATGCTTCTTACTGTTCAGAAAATGTATGCTGATGTAAAACTTGTTGTATTAACTTGGGAATTATAGTAAATTAAAACAAAATATCCTTGATTTTGCTCCCCCCTCCCATCATATAGGTGAGTTGCTTCAAAGTGATCTGTCCTTAATTGATACTACCTTTTAAAGGATGAAATATATGTTATGGGTATCTGTTTATATAAGCAGTAAACTGAACTTTGACACAATATTTCAGTTATCTTCCTCCAATGAAAGATGGGATCTAGGCATAGAAATCTTCACAAGAGAAATAAGAAAAAGATTATGCACACTATCCACTTTTACAGGGAATTATCCATTTCTCCATGTTTCACTCATTATGCATACTGTCCACTTTTACAGGGAATTATCCATTTCTCCACATTTCACTCATTATGCATACTGTCCACTTTTACAGGGAATTATCCATTTCTCCATGTTTCACTCATTATGCATACTGTCCACTTTTACAGGGAATTATCCATTTCTCCACGTTTCACTCATTATGCATACTGTCCACTTTTACAGGGAATTATCAATTTCTCCATGTTTCACTCATTATGCATATTGTCCACTTTTACAGGGAATTATCCATTTCTCCATGTTTCACTCATTATGCCTACTGTCCACTTTTACAGGGAATTATCCATTTCTCCACGTTTCACTCATTATGCATACTGTCCACTTTTACAGGGAATTATCCATTTCTCCACGTTTCATTCATTATGCATACTGTCCACTTTTACAGGGAATTATCCATTTCTCCATGTTTCACTCATTATGCATACTGTCCACTTTTACAGGGAATTATCCATTTCTCCACGTTTCACTCATTATGCATACTGTCCACTTTTACAGGGAATTATCCATTTCTCCATGTTTCACTCATTATGCCTACTGTCCACTTTTACAGGGAATTATCCATTTCTCCACGTTTCACTCATTATGCATACTGTCCACTTTTACAGGGAATTATCCATTTCTCCACGTTTCACTCACTAACACTTGCTGACTTGCAAGGATGATTGATTTTGTAAGAGACAGGAAAAGAATGAAATGACCCTGATGCCATCTGGAGTAAGTGTAAACCTCATCACTTCCCGAAAAAAGATGTGTGTGGTATGAAGTGCCAGGACACGGGAGTAAGTATGAAGGTACACTGAGCACAGTGCATTAAGTAACAAAATGATAAATCTCAGCAAATATTAATGAGACACTGTCGCAATCTGAATGAATTTCAATGGACACAAGATATAACACAAGGCACAGTGATAACATTAAGAACAAAATATCCATTAAAAACAAGAACAAAACATAGAAAATTAAAACCATATCATAATGACTTTTTCAATAAAATTTAAATTCTAGCCCAATAGGATATGCGTGTTGAAAACAGGTCTACTTCACATGAATGAAAATTCAAAATACTGAATTTTATTTGACTGAGACCACAATACTTAATTTTTAAAATACAGGAAATTCATTTGACTGAGTCTCATTATACTGAAAGCTTACAATGCTGAATTTGAAAATATTGAATTTTAAGCCATAGACATGCACACTTAAAACACCAATGACTAACTCTTTCCAAAACTTAAAAACTACTTACTTACCCTCTTAACATAAAATGGATGATATGAAACCAAGCTAAGTGGGGGCCTCTGCCCCCACACTCCCCATTTATAGATACTAACTCCAGGATCGCACTACAGTACACTACACTTCTACAGTACATATTACTTTATAGTACTCTACGCCATGCCATTAATGCCAGGAGCACAGAAAACATCTTCCATATTACTTTAGATACTTCTCATAAAAATGTAAAGAGACATATCCACATTAAGAAACACAACAACACTACTTTCTAAGCTACTATCGCTATTCTGGCACTCTAAGTTACAACAATGTTTTTTTATCACAAGCCAGTCACACGTGAAGGGAAACACATATCACATCTATAGCTTAAAATTCAGAATTTTGAAATTCAACATTGTAAGCTTTCAGTATAATGAGACTCAGTCAAATGAGTTTTCAGTATTTTGAAAATAAGGTATTGTGGTCTCAGTCAAATGAAATTCAGTATTTTGAGTTTTCAGTCATGTGAAGTAGACCCATTGGAAAATGACAATTAATAGGGCTACTTTTTATAAAATGGACTTAATACTCTAACTACATCTATTAATGGCTTAAAACAGGAGTTTGAGAGGAGATCAGTAGAACCTTTATAATAACTTCTAAATTGGTGGGCTCCGAACCTAATATATTGCTTATGTCTCTAAGGTGCTTCTGTATCTTTACTTTAAATTTTCTTTTAGTTTTGCTTTATATATTAAGTTCCGGAAGCACCTTTGACCATAAACAACACCTTCAGAACAACAGTCGTATATAACAACAACAGTCGTATATACCTTTCATTTCAGTAATGGTATTACAACACCTTCAGAACAACAGTCATATATAACAACAACAGTCATATATAACAACAACAATCATATATAACAATGACAGTTGTATATACGTTTCATTTCAGTAATGGTATTACAACACCTTCAGAACAACAGTCGTATATAACAACAACAATCGTATATAACAGCAACAGTTGTATATACCTTTCATTGTATCAATGGTATTATTGATCTGTCCCACTTTAAATGAAGCAAATAGGCATATCTTGCTAGATCCACAGTGGCAGTGCCCATGTACACAAGAGAGGGGACTCTGACTTGCGTCGTCATTGTCATTCTCATTTCCCCAATCTTACAAGAGATCGGGGTATCACGTGGGCATGTCTGACTTCTGTTTTACATCTTAATAAATAAATTACATACACTTGCATATAGGAATCAATTTATACCAATTAACCTTGGTCAGTTCTATGTATTAATAATGGCATGAGCTTAGCACAGGGGTAAATACTCCTTGCATTTTTTTTATTTTATTTTCATAACCAGGTAAATTAATTGCTCCAAGGAACACTCTTCAGCCACAACCTGAAGCACATGTAAGCAAATTTACGTATTAGATGCATAACATAACAAAGACATTTTACAAAAACTGAAGTAAGTAGCATATATGGTGCAAAATGCATAGTTGAAATAAAAGTGATTAAACAAAGATTGTTGTGAAAAAATCCTTATGCTGTCCTGTCAGAATACACAGTCTGTGGAAAGTGAGAATTAAAGGAAAGAAGCAATAAGAATGAATGAGAAGTATAAAAATTAGCATTAGGAAAGGGTTATGAATAAAGAATAATAAAGTCTAATAAGATTAGAGGAAAGATATTAGCCAGTATCTCTAAGGTACTTGCAAATAACAGAGTGTATAATATGGTTCCAAAGACAGAAATAAAAATCTAATAATGGAGGAGGAGAATAGTTTCAAAATTAATATACATTCAGATGGGTTCCTACGAGTACAATGAAAACGCATTATGTCAAATGCGTTTTCGTCGACACATGTAGAGCGAACAGACAAAACAGCAAAGCAGCTGTTCAGCAAATTCTTTCCTTGGGAAAGAAGTCGCTTGACTGCTTCGTTGTTTTGCTGTGTTCTGAAGTGTAGTGTGGTCCCTTGTCCGGTATAGCTCCCGTGCATGATTGTGCAACAGTTACTGACCTTAGGGGTAGGATGCGGGTTAAGGTAAGTGCATATGTATGAAAGTGTTTGCTGTTTTATATTTTGTGTTAGATGTATGGTTGAGTTACATGTGTATGTGTTTTCAGTTGTTTACTTTTGTTTGGGGGGTAGAATTAGGGTTCAGGTAAGTGTGTATGGTTTAAAATTTTTACTGTTTTTTTTTTCGCTAAATGTATGGTTGGGTTATGTGCATAGGTTCATAGGTAGGTACTAGGCTATCGGCCCTAGGGTCCATACAAGCCTAGCCAAAAAATGTACCCTGGCTTTTGCCACCCACAAAAATTATTTTCCTGTGCCCCTGTCGAGCAGACCCACAGAACTGATCCCCGGGGTGAATTTCCCATTTCCCATCCAATCATCAAGATTTTTCTTGAAGAGTGCTAATGAGGAGCTCTGTTTGACATAGATAGGTAGTCTGTTCCAGAGTATGGGAAGTCTCTGGGACAGGAATCTATCCCTCCAGCATGTTCTGTTTATTGTGGTGACAAGGTTTAGGTCCCTAGAGCGTGTAGCTCAAAGGGATTGGGATTTCTTTAAGTGGAGCATGTCCAACAGCTCTGGTTTGACATAGCTTTGTATGTTAGGCAGAGATCGCCTCTGAATAGGCGATATGCGATGGAGTAAAGCTGTAGTTTTTTGAGACGGTCTGCATAGGGCATCTGTTTGAGGCCAGTAATCCTCTTTGTGAGGTATTTCTGTGGTCTTTCCAGTTGTTGTAGTTGTCTTGTGAGGTACATACCAAAAGGGGCACTGTACTTTATAATGGGTCTAATGAGTGATGAGTAGAGGGGAACAATGACCTCTTTTTTTCTGGATGAGAATCCTTTTGTGATGAGATGAGCCACGTAGAAGGATTTCCTGACCACTGTGGTGATGTGATTATCAAAGGAGAGACTACTGTCCACCTGTGTCCCAAGGTCTCTTATCACATTTTCGGCATTAAGTAGACTACCTGCTATGTGGTAGTTCATGGGTACAGAGTTTTTACCAAAGGGGATGACAATACACTTTTTGGCATTGAGCTTCAGACCATTGCTTTGACACTAGGTATCTGTTTCAGTGAGGCCCTTTTGTAGTTTGTCCACATCGTTAGGAGTTTCGATTATGGCTCCTAGTTTGCAGTCATCTGCAAACTTTGTTAGCCAAAGACCTTCTGTGTTAGCCTGCACTTCAGAGAAGTAGATACCAAACAGGAGAGGACCCAGGACTGAACCCTGTGGTACTCCACTTGTCACTGGTCTGAAGTCGGATTTGGAATCCGCTACTTTCACTGTGTGGGTTCTGTCCATGAGCCAGTTGGCAACCCATCTTGTGACATAGGGATTTATACCTAGTTTAGTGAGCTTATCTATAAGTCCAGAGTGGGGGATGGTGTTGAAAGCCTTGGCGCGATCTAGATAAGCTGTGTGAACCATTTTACCCTCATCTATGGCTTTGGTGACTGCTTCAATGAAGTCAATCAGGTTTAGGAGACATGATCTGCCTTTTACAAATCCAAACTGGGTAGGGTCCAGAGTTTGGAGATTACCAATGTCTTTGTTTATGAGTTCCACGATTATACGTTCCATGGTCTTGCAGACCAGGCTCGTCAGGCTAATGGGGCGGTAGTTCCCGGGGTCCATCGTGGCTCCCCCTTTGTGGAGTGAGATAACTGTCATGGTGTGCCATTCAGTGGGTACAAAGCCTGAGGTGAGGCTATGACTGAACATGGTACTTAGGTTGGGTGCCAGTTCATTCTGTAGTTTGTGTAGAATGCAGCCTGGGATATTGTCAGGTCCCATGGATGCTGTGTTCTTGGCTTTGGAGAGTGTGTTTTTTACCTGTGCAGCCATGATTATAGGAACTTTGCATTCTTCTGGTAAAGAGATGGGCCCTCTAGGGGGTGAGAGGGGGGTAAAGTTAGTACTGAACCTATCTGCTAGGATGTTGGCAATATCCGTTAGTTCTGTATATTTAGTACCATTGTGCTGTAACTCAGAGCAGATCTGAGTGTTCCCATTGAGATTCTTGACATAGCTATAGAATGCTTTGTGGTTGTCTTTAGAGTCAGTGGCAATTTTGTTTTTGTAACTAGCTTTGGAGGATTTTATGAGGGATCTCA
>NC_056749.1:795074611-795117111 GCF_019279795.1 Protopterus annectens | reverse complement strand
ACCCTGAACTGTACAGGTAGCATGGCAGGGAGTGTGTACAAGTTCTGTCACATACCGCCTGCATTGTGAAAGTACCATATGGCCATAACCCTGAACTATACAGGTAACATGGCAGGGAGTGTGTATAAGTTCTGTCACACACCCCCTGCATTGTGAAAGTACCGTGTGGCCATAACCCTGAACTGTACAGGTAGCATGGCAGGGAGTGTGTACAAGTTCTGTCACACACACCCTGCATTGTGAAAGTACCGTATGGCCATAACCCTGAACTGTACAGGTAGCATGGCAGGGAGTGTGTACAAGTTCTGTCACACACCCCCTGCATTATGAAAGTACCGTATGGCCATAACCCTGAACTGTACAGGTTTTCGCAGAATGCCCATATCCCTGCCTGACATACCTCTAACCTCCTAGAGCAAGAAAGCTGTACAAAGCCATACATAATGGGGGGACAAAGGCACAAAAATAGCGACACTTTTTAAATATTGCACTTACAAACCCAAAAAGTTGATAGAATAAAAGGTTTTCAGTAGCATGGACTGCTACTAGAATAAGCATGATTATCAGGTTGAAATTGGAGAAGTGTCCAATTGTGTTATGATCGCCTGTCCATGCTTACTACAAACAGCTATATGAGCACCTACATAGCTGTATGGACTCAGCAATACCTGACTTGTAAAACCCACCTCTACCAAGGTAGAGTAATCCCCTTTGGTGGACAGCAGCAATACACAAACTACATAATAAGTTGCTATATTGGCTGTACAGGGCCAAGTAGGTCCAGGCACCAACTTGGAAGCATGTCCACCTTTGTCTGAACAAGCATATAAGGTCACAGGTGAATCACTCTAAGGTTAACTAGGAGTACAAATTGGACACATCCACTCCACCAAGGCCAATCACAAGGCCATCTTCACATATGTCTTCAATCTCAGAGGCAACAACCCAACCCACCCTGTACTGCTGGTCAGTCACACCACATACACACATGCCATAGCTATAGCCAACCTGCTGCAGATAGGTTAAGTGAAAAGGTCGCCCCCCATCCCCCCATCCATATAGGTGGATATGCACAGCATCTGCACCACTCCTTTCATCATCAGGGTCATAATGCCTACTCAAAGGCAACAAACTGAAGTCCACATGGGACCTGATAGCATCCCTGTCTGTATCCTACATGAACTCAGGCATGTGCTCCCAGCTCCATTACACACTGTAGTCAAACAAAGCCTGAGCACCACCCACACCCCATCTGCATGGAAGACAGCCACTGTAATACATCTACACAGAAGTGAATGATGAATGGAGAATTATGCAATTTACTGGCCCTCATTGGGGGGAACATGACACATGAGGACCAGGAGTGCAATGCAAGCTCATACTGTGCTGATAGCTGACAGGGGTATGATGTGGTCATAAGTGGTGGCTAGTGCTAGTCAATGTTGATGAGCAGGTTCTGTAAATAACGTTGAGAAATGTATGAGGTCCTGTGATGTGTTTCTCTGTTTATGCCTTCCAGGTGCAATGCATCGCGCCAGATAGCCGGCAAACACGGAGGCAGAAACTGCTCTGATCATCAACAGCATAATCCAGTACTATGGTCTCATGTTTAGCTGTGGCCAACAACATCTGCAGGAGCAGACCACCCTGTGGGATGACCTTGTCCACAGGGTAAATGATGTCGGCCTGCACGCACGAACATACAAGCAGGTCAGGCATTGTGCAGCCGACCTTATCCACAATGCCCGATGAAGGGCTGCTGCCATGGCCAGGGACCACACAGTCACAGGGGGGGCTCCTGCCATGCAGGCCCCACTTACACCTACCGAGGAGCTCCTTGCCAACCTTGGGGCACCCACCACCCACCAATATCAAAGTGAAGACACCCACATTATGGAGGTGGGTGGCACCCAGACAACAGGCAAGGAGCATGCAGGTAAGGCCCCAGTGGACATCAATCAACTAGTGTAGCAGCCATACTGGCATCCATAGTGAATCTAGATGCATATGTCAGGTGAAAATGCAGTTGTGGGTGGGTTTTTGTAATGCGCAGAAGTGCACATCCATGGGGAAAGACAGCAGAATTGTGTAGTATTGCAACTAGTACTATAAATGTGCAGAAAAGCTGCATTCATCTAGTGCCAATGCCACATGTGAGTTTGCTGAAAATACCTCTCTCCCCCAGCTACATAGGACCATCTGGTCTGGATGTGGGACAGCAGCCTGAAGCTGGTAACTATGGAATTCTCCTGTTGTGGTTCATCAGTACCACAGGCATGTTAAGGGCATGCATTGTACCATGCACACAACTCTCACTCCTAGCCATATTGTGATATGTGCATGCTCACTTGTGGTCGGGTTAACTGCATCACATCACAGTGGTCACCACAGGGGCCTATTTGCAGGAGATGTAACATTTCTGTAGCATACCTCAAAACCTGTCAGTACAAGAAATCTGGACCGAGACTGACAAAATGGGGGGACAAAGGCCCCAAAATAGGGACATATTGTAAATATTACTCTTATACAGTGGACATAAAAAGTGTTCACACCCCTGTTAAGATGCCAGGTGTTTGTAATATAAACAAAATGAGATCACAATATATAATTCCGAACCTTTTCCCACCTTTAATGTGACCTATAACCTGTACAATTCAATTGAAAAACAAACGTGTCAGTTAGGGAACCAAATATGAAGAATAAAAAACTTACGATAAGCTGGATGCATAAGTGTGCACATCCTTCAACTAATATTTTGTTAAACACCCTTTGATTTAATTACAGCATTCAGTCTGCTTGGGTACATACCTGCCATCAATTAAAGAGACTCGGTGTAAAACCAAATAACAGTCATCTGTCCTAGTAGGTCTTTACTGAGATTTACTCATTTGCCTGGTACAGCAAAAGCCATGGTATGCAGAGAGCTTACAAAGCATCAAAGGGATCTCATTGTTGAAAGGTATCAGTCAGGAGTAGGGTACAAAAACATTACCACAGCATTGCATATACCATGGAACACAGTGAAGACAGTCATCAAAAGGTGGAAAAAATATGGGACAACAGTGAAGTTGCAAAGAACTGGATTCCCCTCCAAAACTGATAAAAAGACATGACAAAAACTGGTCAGGGAGGCTGCCAGAAGACCTACAGCAACACTGAAGGAGTTGCAGGAATCTCTGGCAAGTAAGGGTTGTGGACTACATGTGACAACAATCTCTTGTATTCTCCATGTCTAGCCTATGGGGTAGTGTTGGAAGATGGAAGCCTTTTCTCACACAGAAAAACATCCAGGCCTGGCTATAATTTGCAAAAAAGTACATCAAGTCTCCCAAAAACATGCAGGAAAATGTGTTATGGTGTAATGAGACCAAGGTTGAACATTTTGGCAACAATTCCAAAAGGTATGTTTGGTGCACAAATAACACTTTGCATCACCAAAAGAACACCATCCCCACAGTGATGCATGGTGTTGACAGTGTCCTTCTTTGGGGTTGCTGTTCATAAGCTGGAACTGGGGCTTTAGTCAAGGTGGAGGGAATTATGAACAGTTCCAAATACCAGTCACTTTCGGCCCAAAACCTTCAGGCGTCTGCCAGAATGCTGAAGAGGAAGAGGATGTTCACCTTTCAACATGACAATGACCCAAAGCATACATCCAAATCAACAAAAGAATGGCTTTACCAGAACACAATCAGGGTAATGGATTGACCCAGCCAGAGCTCAGACTTAACTCAAATAGAAAATCTGCAGTGTGACCTGAAGAGGGCTGTGCACAAGAGATGCCCTTACAATCTGACAGAGTTGGAGGGCTTTTGCAAGGAAGAGTTTGCAAATATTGTCAAGTCAAGATGTGCCATGCTGATAGACTCCTTCCCAAGAAGACTGAATGTTGTAATTAAATAAAAAAGTGCTTCAACAAAGTATCAGTTTAAGGGTGTGCATTCTTATGCAACCAGCCTAATGTACATATTTCATTTAATATATTTTACACCAAACACATTTGTTTATCAACTGGATTGCACAGGTTATATGTCACGTTAAAGGTAGGAAATGTTTTGAAATGATTTATTGTGGTCTCATTTTACATATTAGAAAAATCTGACATGTTAACAGGGGTGTATACACTTATAATATCCATGTAAGCTTAGAAAGTTGTTGGTGTAACCGGATTTGATTTAACATACATTTACTGTAGATTACGAAGTCTGAAACTCAAATGTATGTCATTAATTAGTGATGTCAATCCTCAGATCATCCCAGTAATGTGTCAGACAAACACAGGAGTTATGAGGAACAGAGCAAAAATATGAGCTATACATCTAGACATTCTGGAAAACTCTGTAGGGTTCTGTAGGAGTTGTCACTGTGCTATACAGGTGAACAACAGTAATGTGTACATGCATGCAGTGTATGCTAGGTGAAGGCCCATCACCTACTAACACTATTCATGTATGCCAGAGATGTATATTAGTAGTAAGATGGAGTGAAAATGGCTGCACTGCATGATGTTGAGGGCCTGTCTAGAGTGTGTATGATGTGGTATGACTGTGTGTCATGCATGTCACCATTTGGATATTGTGAGGTCTGTGTAATGCCTTTGTGCCACCTCACCTGTATGTGTCTGTGTGTGTGCATACATGTGTGCAAGTGTATGTGTGTGTGTGTGTGTGTGTGTGTGTGTGTGTGTGTGTGTGTGTGTGTGTGTGTGTGTGTGTGTGTGTGTGTGTGTGTGTGTGTGTGTGTGTGTGTGTGTGTGTGTATATACCAGCCAACCTTATAGTGCAGGTATTCATTTTCATATGTTGTCTTCCCCTCACAGGTGGCAATGGGGGTCATGGTTCCTCCCGCTCAGAACCTGATGTCAGTGTCTCTGTGGACTCTGATGATGATGGTGGTTTTAGTGAGGAACAGGTGGGTTGTCATGGGCTGAATTGTGCCATCAGTTGACATCCCACTGTTGACCACAATGTCCCCGCACACAGTCACAATCACACACGTAACTCATCTCCAGTGGCCAGAGATAATGGAGAGTTGGTGGGTGGTGGCATTGAACAGGCAAGTGTGGTGACTATGGCAAGTGTGAGTGTAGACACTAGCCAAAGACAGAGTTCAGGAGAGGTCCCACAGAGGCAGATGGACAGGTGTACTCAAAAGAGGACTGCTGCCCATCAAGACCCTGTCACAAGTGCCACAGCAGGTGTCACAAGATGCATGTTTAGGGCCATCATGGAGGCATAGGCACATACTGATTGCAACACCAGAGAAATAATCAGGGCTTGGATGTACATCTTCCCGGTGAACATGGCAAACTACATGACCTTGTTAAGGCCATACATGACAATACAGAGGCCATGAATAGATGGTGAGGTGAAACCTTGGAACTTCTCGACCATGGAATATCTGTGCTGGAACATGTGGTGGGAGATGGGCAGCAGCCACATGGATGTAGGCCAGCACCACGAGCAGCTGAGGTTCTTTGAGGCCATGTACCTTCACACTCCCATAGTGGCAGTACCTCCAGCACTGCTGAGGGAGAGTGCTGTCTTCATCATGAAGCAGCAGGCCATGGGCACGTGGTCCTGGCCAATCACGTCAGGAACATGGATCCAGCAGATAGCAGTCACCATTGGGGACTAGTACTGCATCTGGCCTTGTGCCTGGTGGTACCAGTGAAACCCCTGGTAGGACCAGTTCCCGAGTCCATGGCCGGAGACAGTAAACTGTACAGACTGCCATGTACGGTCCATGGCTGTCCAATGTACCCCTGTGTAGGGTAGCTACATGGTGTGACTGTGTGCATACAAACACACATCACTATCACAGGCAGGTCACCTCCAGACACATACAGCACCTCTACATGTCCCATTTATAGTACACCCCTCCAAAGACACACACATGATGTCAACCATATGACCCAGCCTAGGCCTCTGGCAAACCCACACCACACCATGTGCATATGATTATACCTGTGCCACATCCCTGTCATTTATACCATCGATGCAGGGACATGCTAATATGGATCTGATGCGCATGGTGAATATAGCACATTGTAGCTATGTAATGCTGTGTTAGGTGCTGTCTGCTTGCACTTGTTCTGGGTACAAATCAAAGTGCATGTACCTTACTAGCCATGATGCATTACTGGTGTTAGTACCACTGACTGAATGTAGTCTAACATGCTGTATTCTGTTTGTGTTCCAGGTGTCTGTGTGTTCTCAGACTGTGGCCCTGCAGATATTAATAATGTGGAGTATGGCAGAGTGGAAACACATTGACCATTTCATAGCCAAGGTACAGCTGTATATGTACACATTTACCAGGTGTGTATGCATGCAACAGTGTGTGAAGGACACTGTTGGCAGACATTGTGACCTTGCATACATACCCCTTGTCACACAAAGCTACCCTTTATATATGTCACCTCAGTGTTGTGTGGTACCACAAACTCATACAAACATAGGAGGTTACTGGAGTACTGGCACTAGGTTCCTCACAAACCTAGCCATGAACCTAACCCCAATAGATCCACCTATCATATGAGCACACAGTAGTCACAGGGCCTTCTCCTGTATACATATTGCACACACATAGGCAACACACAATGTGAGTGTGACATTATCATTTGTAGAGTGTGGGACACATGCTGTGGTAATATGACAGTTGGCAGCACATAACATGCCCCCGGCAAGTGAAACATACCGGATGCCCTCTGGCACGCTAGTATGCCACCTTCTTTGTGTGACATTACCTTTGTTTACAGTATTTCTCATGACATTAAGGTGCTTCTGATGTGCAATCACTTCTCTATGCAATCAGCACAGATCTGTATGACAAGTGTCTTGTCCCACAAGTGTCTTGTCCCACAGTTCTGGGACCTCCTTTAACTGTGTCAGCTGTTAGCACAGATTACATCTTGCCTAACATGGACTGCAACCTGCAGGGTGGTTCAGACATACCTCTCCACTGTATAGTTTACGTAGACTGTCCTGATGCATGCCACATATCAGTGGTCCATTTCCTCATACATCTGTGTCTGTCTGTCAAATTGTTTCCAATCCACTGTGGGCTGCAGTCATAACATAATGGCAAACATTATGAGTTGCACACTTCATACCATTCAGACCATCTATGCTAATGCAAACCCTGTTATGCTATCACTGTCATATGTTTTTAGGAGCCCTATTTGACAGGTGTCCCTATTATGTGTCCTTTGTCACCCCATTATATATAGCTTTGTAAACAGTCCTTGCTCTACCAGCTTGGGAGGTATGAGTACAGATGGTGGCCATACCTCTGACCTCTGCATATGTGTACAGATTGTCCTGATCTCTGACACATGATTTAGTCACATCAGTCATGTACATGTGGTTGTCTGGCCTACATCTGGTCAAATCATGATAGACTGACATTGTAGTTTAATGACAGCTGTTGTCATGTAACAATTCATACCCTTCAGAAGGTGCATTCAATTGTACGAGCTGTTTTGCTATCTATTTCCAATTTGTGTCACGACAATATGTGACAGGTGTGCCCAATGTTTGCTGTTTGCTCCAGCTTCACATATGGCATTCACCTGATGTCTATCTGTAGACTGCTGCAAGGTGATGTGATACAGTGATAGAGTTACAGACTGTCTATCAGCATTATGTTTCAAACAGGTACGAGGTTTGCTGCCACTGCGTCTGTCACTACAGTGACTGTGACTGGCAATGTGTCTCATAAATGCCCATTGTTAGGGGTCACAGACAACATATTGGTTGCAAACATCTGGGTATTCCATATACATATGCACAGATGGCTGGCATGGCCTGTACAGTTTAACATGTTACATGTGCAGCAAATGCCATTAAGTGGCTCTGCAAGGTGATGCCATGGTGAGGGAGTCAACAGGCCTTAAAATGGTATAACCAACATACACAACAGCCACAGGGAATATGCTTCCCATGCACATGCACACACACACACACACACACACACACACACACACACACACACACACACACACACACACACACACACACACACAGTTGTCAGTATTGAGTTCAGAGCACCTACCTATCAAGTTATTGTTACTATGGTATTGTGCAGTTATCACATGTGCCACGAAGCTTATAGGGTGAAGAGTGTCCTAAGGTAGTTCTAAGGTGAATAACATCACCACCCCTTGTAAAGTATGGCAATGGGCAGTCTACTTGGAGATTAAGGCCTCAAAATACTGTGTCCTACATATATACACACTTACAAACACTTAACACCCACACTTATACATACTCACATTTGCCAAGACTGAGATTAGACCCCCTACCTATCTAGTTATTGACACTATGGTGTTCTGCAGTTATCACATGTACCACAAAGCTTATAGGTTAAGAGTGTCCCAAGTTACCTGTAAAATGAATAACATCACCAGTCTTGTAAAGTATGGCAATGGGAGATGTACTGGGTGATTAAGGTCTCAAAACACTTTCACTATGAGTATACACACTTACAAACATGAATACACACACTAATACACACACACACACACACACACACACACACACACACACACACACACACACACACACACACACACACACACACTTGTCAGAACTGAGAATAGTACCCCTGCCTATCGTGTTATGTATTCCATACTGTTGCATAGTTATTGCATGCACCATGGAGCTTATAGGGCTAATGAGAGTCTACAGGTACTTCTATGGTGGATGACATCAGCACGCCTTGTAAAGCAGCCAATGGGATGTGTACTGGATGGAACATGCCTAAATATTGTAAAACCCTCATCACAGTAGCTATGGTCCTCATCCAAACACACACACACACGCACACACACACACACACACACACACACACACACACACACACACACACACACACACACACACACACACACACACACACACACAGTTGCCAGTATTGGGCTTGGACCCCTACCTATCTAGTTATTTGTACTATAGTGTTATGCAGGTATTACATGTGCCATGGTGCTTATAGAGTGAAGAGTATCCCAAGGTACTTTTAAGGTGAATAACATCACCAGCCTTTGTAAAGTATGGGGATGGGAGGTGTACTGGGTGAGAAAGGACTCAAAATACTTTAATCTACAAATATACACACTTACAAACATGAATACACACACACTTACATTTGCCAGAACTGAGATTAGAACTCCTATCTATCTAGTTATTGGTACTATAGTAATCTGTAGTTATCACATGTGCCACAGAGCTTATAGGGCTGTGACCAGTCCAAAGCTACTTCTAAGGTGACTGACATCAGCAGGACAGCTAAATTAGGCCAATGTGAACTGTGCTGGGTGTGAATGGCCTCAAAATCTTCAACCTACAAACACACACACACACACACACACACACACACACACACACACACACACACACACACACACACACACACACACACACTTTTACATTTGCCAGGACTGAGAATAGAACCCCTATCTATTTAACTATTGGTACTATAGTATTCTGCAGTTATCACATGTGCCACAGAGCTTATAGGGCTGCTGTTAGTCCAAAGCTACTTCTAAGGTGACTGACATCAGCAGGCCAGCTAAAGTAGTCCAATGTGAAGTGTACTGAGTGTGAAAGGCCTCAAAATCTTTAGCCTACAAACACGCACACATATTTGTCAGGACTGAGACTAGAACCCCTGCCTCTTTAGGTATTTGTACTATAGTGTTAAGCAGTTATCACATGTGCCACAGGCCTTACAGGACTGAGACTAGTCCAAAGGTAGTTCTAAGGTGAATTACATATGCAGATCTTGTAAAGTAGGGCAATGGGAAGTGTAGTGAGTGGGAAAGACCTAAAACTCTTATTCTTACACACACACACACACACACACACACACACACACACACACACACACACACACACACACACACACACGCACACAATCAGAACCCCTACCTATCTAGTTATTTGTACTATAGTGTTATGCAGTTATTGCACGCACTATAGAGCTTATAGGACTGAGACCATTCCAAAGGTACTTCTAAGGTGAATGACATCAGCAGATCTTGTAAAGTAGGGCAATGGGAAGTGTACTGGGTGGGAAAGGCCTCTTAATACTGAAACCTACAGGCACACACATACACAAAGGAAGGTGATGTGATATTACAACCGCCACCTCAGTCCTATCACACAATGGATCTCATCTTCATGCTGGCACGTGTGACTGGTTACAACTGGTATGCATCTGTCTGCAGCAGGACATCACTTTATGCCATTCAGGGTATCCCTGTGCATGATTCACTCTCTGTGCGTGTCTCCCTGTGTTTCTCTTTCTATCACTGTCTGTCTCTCTCTTCCCCATGTCTGTGTGTGTGTATGCTTGACATATTGTCAAATGTGAGTGTATATCACATGCAACAGATGCAGATATACACATATGGGCCACCTACAGCTGGCTGTGGGTAATCCTGTCTGCTGGGTGTGTGTGGAGACAGTTAAGGTGTACATAACTGCGCGTATGCAAAGACTTTGCACAATACAGATTTGTAAGTCAATGTGGTTTCTGACATGGGCTTTACTTCTCTAAGTGTAGGAGCGTGCCCAGTATGACCTTCTGTAGTGAGTGTGAGACTCCATTCCAGAGATACGTTGTACTCAAGTCCAGGGTTTTGTGTGCTACAGCCATACCTCTCAACCTATTAGTGCAAGATAACTGGAGATAGCCTGCCAACGTGGGGATACAATGGCCCAAACATAAGGGGATACTGAAACTATTGCTCTTATTAATGTATGATTTGCTAGGGTTACAGGGCTTGTTTTAGCAGACATTTTCTGACATATATGAAGTTTGACACTGTTGTGTATTGTGTCATTACCTGCTGACAGAAATCTTCAGATCATCACAGTGATTTAACAGAGAAATACAAGATGGATGATGCACAGATCAATATAATGAGCCAAACGCTACACCTTCTTCCACATTCTGGCCAGTTGAGAGGTGTGGCTACAGCCAATTGAGTGATGCAGTTGTGTGAAGAGTCCAACGCATTGGTGATATACTGGCTGGGGACCTCCTGCTTGTGTGGTATTCATCTTACCTGAAGGTCATATCCTGGAGTGGGCATACCTCTTGACTGTACAGGTTTTTCCAGCTTGTCCAGATGTTTGTCTCTGTTTTGTCCATGTGTCATAAACATGTGGTTTTCTGGCAAGTCGGTGGCATATACTTAAAGGCTGGTAATTTGGAAAATAATGACAAAACATCTGTATTTCAGACCTCATAACCTTCAGCCAGTTCATGCTAATGCAAAACCTGCTGTACAATCAACTTACAAAGTTTGTAAGGGCAATATTTAAAACACAATCCTATCATTGGTTCTTTGCCCTATTTTCATTTATGACCTTGTCCAGATGTCTTGCTGTAAGAAGTAGAGAGGTATGGGTGTGGGTACAGAGTGCATTCTACTGGCAGAAATGTCCATTATATGTGTGGTATATTCCACATAGCACTGTGATTTCCAGGTATGTCAGTGGTATAGCAGTGCAGAGTACTGTGGTTTAACACTGACAGACATCTGTGTACAGGTTGATAGGTTGATATGAGGTAGATTGGCTATTGGCCCTGATGCATTTATAACCCTCACAAACATGAGTGTAACCCATGTTAAAACATGCTGGCACACAGAGGTCCCTGTCCAGCAGGGACATGGGTCAGATCACAGGACTGTATGTTCTGTTTCCCATGCACATATACAGGGGGTACTTCAATACGGGTATTGAGGAGCTTGGCTTGATATGGACAGGGAATGTATTCCACAGATAGGGAAGTGTGTGGGACACATATCTGTCACACCAACAATGATATCACAGACCAGGTTGATGCTGTGCCTACAGGTAGAGTGAGTGGGCCTTGACTTCCAGATGCGCAACAGGTCCATCAAGGCAGGGTCTGGATTGCTTTGTATGCAAGAGAGGGGTCACCTCTGCAGAGTCCATATGGAACTGAGTAGAGGGACAGTGCTGTTAGCCTATCTGTGTAGGGTTGGTGTTTGGGGGCCTGGATTCTCCCGGTGATGAACCTCTGTGGTCTCTCCAGCTGCTGCATGTGCTTTGTGAAGTACATGCTGAAGGGGGCATTGAACAAAATGATTGGCCTAATAAGGTTAGCATACATGGTTCTTATGACCTCCTTGTCCCTGGATGGATGACCCTTACATTTGGATTTTCTCATCTATGAAGCTTTCTGTACAATGGAAGAAACATGAGGCTCAGATTTCAGGTTGCTATCAACCTGGGTGTCCAATTGCCTCACTACTGATTGTGTATGTAGGACATTGTTGTTAATGTGAAACTATGTGGGTCTGCCAGTCTCCATAAAGGGAATGCTGATGCATCTGCAGACATTCAGCTTGTGGCAATGTTTCTGACATCAGTCATTTGTTTTGTTGGGGCCCTGTTGTAGGACTTCCACATCACTTTGGGTATTGATGTCTGTTCCCAGCTTGCAGTCATTTGCCTACTTGGTCAGCTATAGGATTGTGTTTATGGCCTGCACCTCAGTGAAGTATATCCCATGTACCAGAGGCCCCCGGACCGATCCCTGGAGTATGCCACACAGCACGGGTGTACTATTTTAGTTGGCTACCCCTATTATGAATATGTGGGTTCTGTCAATGAACTGGTTTGCTACCCATCTGGTAACATATAGATTGCTGCCTAGTTGTCAGAGTTCATGTACTATGGCCATATGGGGTATAGTGTGCAAGGCTTTGGCCAGGTCAAGTTGGCCAGGGTGCACCATCTGTCCCCCATCCTTGCCTTTGTTGCCTGCCTCAGGGAAGTCCTCCAGAGTCACTGACATACCTCCCCTGAGAATGGCAGACTGTGTAGGGTAATGTATTTGGATTTTGCATATGTCCCTGTTAATGAGATCCATGATAATCCATTGAATGGCCTTGCAGATCAGGCTAGTTAGGCTGTTGTCTCTTTCATTTCCTGGATTGGTGAATAATCCACCTTGGTGGGAAGGGATGACAGTGGCTGTCTGTCACTCAGCTGTGACAAAGGCAATACTCAGGGTTTGGGTGTGTAGGGTGCATAATGATGCTGCCAGTTCATGCCTGGGTTCCTGTAGGTTGCAACCTGGGCCGTCTTCAGGTCTGATGGAGACTGTCTTCTTGACTTTGAGAGGGCATTGCTGCCCTGTTCCCTAGTGATAAGTGTTGGGTGTTCAGGTATTGGGAATGTCCTGCTTCCATTATGGGGGCAAAGGTAAAACATTTCCATTGCATCTGTCAGACAGTGGATTGGCTATATTTACTGCATTTGTGTATGTGGTGTCCTTGACCACCAGTTCTGCACAGATTTGAGAGCTTCCTTTGGGAATGCGGACATATGTGAGGAAGGTCTTATGATTGTTTGTCTTAGATGTATGCAATTTGGACTCAGATTTGCCTTTAGTGCATTTTACTGGTGCTCTTCTTTGTTTGTTCAGACTAAGGGGTGATTACTTCCAATTGTGCACCTGCTCCTTCTTGGTCCTGTTCAGCAATGGTATCCTTGTGTTATATAGTTCCTTTATTGCAGATGTTTGTGGGCAGGTTTACTCTCACTTGCGGATGGTGATGTTGTCCTGTCAGGTGTTCCTGATTTCATGCATCTCTATATATATGCTGGTATAGTTTTTTTTTTGTACATTTGTAAGTTGGTGCTGGTTCCTCTAGTGGGATAGGGGGATGTTCAGCTGTTTATACCATCCCACTGGTGGTTGTGATCAGCTTGTGGGACATCCTCCTTTTACCATGGCTAGAGGGGGGGTCAGGGGTGATGGTGATATGACGTGTGACCACTTTTCTGTCAGATCTTGTCAGGGGGGATGATATTATAGGGGTGCTGCAGTGGTTGATCATGTTGGTTACTGCCAAGTCCGACATAGGTCTCACATCTTGTGGGGGTATCAAGTGGCTGTCCTAAGGATGTAGCATTGCTAAGACATGGGGAATCCCTGTGCATTCTTGTTCTAGCATGGTTGTATTTCAAATCCATGCTTGGGTAATATAATTCAGCCTGGATCAAGGTGGGTGGAATCCTGATAGATTTTTAGAGAGCCAGATATGTGGGGTGGGTGTCTTGAGTCAGATATGCTGGCCTGTAGCTACATATGACTTGAATATGGGTCTTGTCAACAGTAGACTGCACATGGAGTGTCTTGTGTTTGTCAGGCTGTTTCACCAGCCTGGAGGTGTGTGCCTGTCTAACATATATTTATACTCCACCTCCTTTGGCTTTGCTACCCATATTTTGGGTTCTGGCTGTGTGATAGGATGAGTGATCAGGTAAGGATGTGTTTCTCTCCATGGCTGTGGACCAAGTTTCTGTGAGTGTAGACATGTCACCATCTTCCAGGGTTACGACTGCCTGTAATGAGTGCATTCTCCTGTTTAGACTGCTAGCCATACCTCTCAACTGTACAGATTTTCAGAGAATGTCCAGATTCAAGCCTCATATATCTGGTTGGTTTCCCATAAGATTGTGGTTTTCAAGCACATTTATTAGAAATCACTCAAGGTTGAAGTCAGGAAATACTGACAGAGACATTTGAGTTTCAGACTTCATACCTTTCAGACAATCCCTGCTGTTATTCTATCAACTTTCTAACATTATAAGAGCACTACTTAAAAGTGTCCCTATATTTGGGCCTTTATCCCCCCATTATTTATGGCTTTGTCGAGATTTCTTGCTCTATGGGGTTGAGAGGTATGCTCCTCGCATTTGGCGGCATGGCCTTTCATTTACATTTTGTTGACTGTGTTATGTTGGTAGTATGGACCCCATGACATTCCCTACAAAGGCACTATGGGTGAGGCATGGGCCTTTACCAGAGGCCTGTAGGCCAGGTGAGAGAGATGTAGGCCATCTGTGGCAAGGCAGCATGTTCTGTCATTCATATGTTCCCAGGCTGCCAGGCAGTGGATATCCCTGGGATGACACCAGTAAGTGAGCCAAGTGTTACTGACAATCCCTTTCTGTTTGTATTGAGCCATCACTCTGGGTGACAGCAGGATGCTGCTTACAGCTAGGGACATACCTGCATGGGACACATATTCAGCAAGCTGAATCATGTCTGTTTCATTATTGTCCGGAAGGTACATCTGACATCGTACACACCACCATGGACCAGGTCAGAGTGATACCTGTACCTGTTGTAGGGTGACATGAGTGCATGTGTGATATGCCAGATTATGGCACCTGACAAACAAGTAACCGTGGCTTTTTCCTTATCCTGCCTGGTGTGTGGCACATCTGTGTGTCTCACAGTGGAATCTTCTATGAGTAATATGTTGTGTGTATGTGTTTGCAAGACCCTGGTGTATGGAGTATGCGTGGTCTGTGGTGTGTATGCATGTGAAATTCACATGTGTTTTTGCTTCTGAGGTGTCCTTCACTTGGGGTTTTTGTTTGTTGCAGACCTCCACTTATGTGGGTGTATGTTGTGTATTTGCAGGTGATGTTTACTGCCTCCACACTGCAGGGCTCCTATGTTACTGCAAACTTTGTTCTGGTGTGCATATTCTCTATTTGTCTGGCCAGTGGTTCCCTCCCCTTTATGTGTGTCTCTTTTATCCTTTTGTATTCCTGTCACAGGCTCTGCCCACAGTGGCTGCTGTTATGTATTTGTAATTCTGGTGTGAGCATGGTAAATGTCATAACATCACATACAAGGTTATGGACTTCACACCTCTGAGTGTACTTGTTTGGCAGGTTGTCCATCACTGCACCACTACATCTGCTGTGGTCCTCAGACATTTTATGTTACTATGTTATTATGCAGCTATATGTTGGCCTAGCTGTCAAACTGTCACTGTTTCTGACAGCTGAACACCCCCATATATGACAGTCGGATGAAAGCCCACACATGGGGACAGGGTTTTGATACTAGTCTGCCAAACATAGAACAGTTGAGGGACTTGAGGGACCAGTTTGGTATTTGCTTGCTTTCTGTCATGGGTGTGACGTCTGCTTCCCCACTGTCTGCCATTGATGATTTGATATAACCTTTTCTTGTTTTGCAAATAGTTGGCAGGCAAATGCAATGTTAGGACAAGCAGAACAGATATACAAGGCATACTTGTGCTCCTTATGTGACAACCTGCCATTTCAGGTGTATGGCTGTTGGCCAGTGACATATTTAGTCAGTGCTGACACAGAAAGGTGGCAGCCTTTTATGACTTGGCAGTACACAGACCTTCAGGTACCTGCTGTGCTACTAGGCACCATACCTCTCAACTTCTGAGGGCCAGACATCTGGACAAAGTAATAAGTAATTGGGGGACAAAAGCCTAAATATAGGGACCATTTTAACTACTGGCCTTACAAACCTAGAAGCATGATACAATAACAGATTATGCATTAGCATGGGTTTTCCTACAGGGTATGACTTCTGTGACACTACAATCTGTAGTTTCTGTCTGACTTTAGTCTTTCATGATTTCCCAGTGATTTGCAGACAACCACTATTTCTTGATGAAGAGACCACAAATATGATGCAAACCTCTAGACATTCTGCAAAAGGTCTGCACAGTTGCGAGGTATGGTAGGCACTGTGTAGGTTACTCCGACCTGTATACTGTCCATATATGTGGCCTCCTGTCCATGATCTGTCCAGCTTTCCAGCAGTAATAGATATTGACATCTGGACAGTGTGTACAACTCCTACCATAGGTGCAGCTGACATGCAAATTAGTTGGCACTGCAGTTCTTGGAACATGGCCCTGTCAACCATAGTACTGTACCTAAGCCAGTAGTACAAAACAGCCAGGAGTAAGTCCTGGCCACATCCTGACAGTATTAACCACACATATACACAGCTCATTGACCCCTGCATGTTGTGGACATGCAACAAGTTATCATGTAGATTGTGACAGCCCTGGCAATGTTTGCTCTGCTGCGAGTACTGTGCAAACATTTATTTATTATTTATGTGTAGTTTGTCAGGATGGTCCTTTGGGCCACAAGGAGCCCATTTTCAATGGAGTCTTGGGGAGAAAAGCTCCAGAAAAATACAAATTACAGATTGCACATAGGAATTACAGTTTACACATAAGAATCCTAGTTACAGATTTCAAACATAAGATATACAAAGTACACATATTAAGTAAGTCTGACAAAGTAAAAAGATCATATTAGTTATTAGTACAATGCCAACATTTTTCGTTTATTTTTTTTTACAATTTTGTAATTGTTGTAGTTAGAACTACTAACTAGTGATTTCATCAGATTTATATGTATTCTAAGTTGTATAATTCTTTAGGGGTTGGAACTGTAGTAGGGTATTATGAGATTTATCAGTTTCTAGAGTGGGAAGTATAGTACAGGAAGATTAAATAGGATGGGAGCAAGAGCATTTCTGCATACTGCATTTCTATGGAAATATGGGTGTGTGAGGGGCACACCTGTCAACTGTACACATTCGCACAGACGGTGCTGATATTTGCTTTACATTTTAGCTCCATTTAACATAGTATTGTGCCCTGTCTTGGAGGTTAGAGGCATATCACTAAAGACCACAAGTCAGATTGTAATGGCATACATTTGAGTCTCAGACTTCTTACCTTTCAGACCCTTACCGCAACTCCAAGACCTGATGTGCTATCACTGTGTAAGTCTGTAGGGGAGTATTTCATCATTGTTGCCATTTGTGGGCCTTTTCCAGACATTTCTTTATGGTTTTCTATGGCTGACATGCTGGGTGAGGCTGAGGGGTTAGTATGGGACCCCATCACTTACATCCATGCCTGTGACCTATAACCCCCCAGTTAGCTGCCCCCCCCCACATATACTGCAGTGGGATTTGTCATCTTGTGTACTACTGCATAGTGTGGGGAGGCCAGTATTGGATAAACATTTCCTGGTGTCCTACATAGCTGTCAGTTGTCTGCTGCTATCCCAGTAGACCGCCACATTCCCTTGCATGCATGCAGCAATACCATAGATATGCTACCAGAATATACTAATCCATTCATTTATTGTTAAGAAGACTGACTTACCTTGTGCCTGCAGCAGTTGTGAGGACAGTGTTTGAGGACTGCCTATGTTGTATGCAGGCAGTACACAGTACTATGCTTTGCCTCTTTTGCCAAGGCCAGGCCATATTGGGCATGCCTCCATCTGCCTACAGGAGCTGGCTCAGGGGGTTCCTCCTCCAAGTCCCTCTGTGCCTGTGGGGACCTTGGCAATGGTGGTGGGGGGGCTGTGTTGCTGTTCCCCATGCTGTTCCTGCTGCAGCTGTTTCTGCAGGATCATATTGTGTAGCATGGCACATACTATGAACATGTGTGCTCATGTGGCTGGAGAATACTGCAAGGTTCCACCAGATATGTCACGACAGCAGAACCGTGACTTGAGCATCCCAAACACACACTCTATAATGATCCTGGTTTGTGCGTGTGCCTCATTATGGTGTTCTTGAGTGAGTGTGTGTGCATTTCTGATGGAAGTCATCATCCATGGCTCCAATGCATAGCCAGCATCCCCCACCAGATGGCCATACAGGATGTCCCCCTGGAGCATCCCTGGTACAGCTGTGAGGAATGCCAGATGTGGGAGTCATGATAGATTCTGGGCTGTCAGCACACACATTAATGATAATGCCCTGTGCATTGCACATGACCTGGAGTGAAAGCCTTTGCAGTTTAAGTAGACCCTACCCTGTTCACCAGGTGGTGTTTTGATGTGGATATGTGTGCAGTCTATGGTACCCAGTACCTCCGCGTAGTCTGCTACATGATGGAAGAGGCACATATTGCTGGTCCTCTCCTCATGGGTGCTGGGAAAGTAAATATGCTCACTGGCATGAGGTAGCATGGCATCTAGGAAATGGTGGAGTACCCTGGATTCAGATGCCTGTGAAACCCCTATGATGTCTCTAATAGGTCTTTGGAAAGTACCTGTAGCTAGTATTCTTAAGGCTACACATACCTTGGTATCCACTGGGATGGGTTCCCCTCTGTTGGTTCTGGGTCTGAGGTGAGGCCGGGTCAGCTCGCAGAGTTGCTGAAGTATGTCTCTGTCCACCCTGTAACACTCTACTATCTCTAGATGATGTAGCCCCTGGTAGGTTACCCTGGGTCTGAACACTCTTTTCTTCCTCCTCAGTGTGGGGCAGTTGCCAGCATTGTCCTCCTCACCACCCCCAGCCTCTAGCAGATACTGATGTATGAGAGTGAAAGTAGCCCCTAAAATTTTGTCGGTTAAAATTCCCCGAGTGTGCACACCAATGGTGCAGAGTTTGTGCGAAAAAACAGACTGCAAGGTGTTTGCAGAGTTTATAGTGTTGTGCTGCAGATGCTGCCTGTATGATTGGCTGGTTGTGATACATCCCACCTGCCAGCTCTATTATTTGTACTTGATTGCTTTTATGCTGCTATTTCCTTTTTTTTCCCCTTCCCATTTCCTCCCCTTTTAAACCCCAAGGGGAGCCGCGCAAACTGGGTGCCCAGATATAAACAATTCTGCTGTTTCTGGGGTTTTTTGTTTTTGTTTTAGACCGGGTGCATGCTGCGCAAACCCATTTAGCTAAAGTAAACACTTTGAAGCAGAAATGGCCCTCCCTGGATGAGAACACACTCTTCATTTCATGGAATAAGTCAATACAACCTCAGACACACCCCCTTGCTTAGCTGTGCTTAGCTAAGCTTAAATGGGAGCAGTGGAGCTCCAATGTGCTTACACCAAGCACGATACACCCCTTTTCATGTCAGCTGCTTCTTCTGCTTACACCACTGCCTTATAGCTCCTACACAGTTAGGTACATGCAGACAATGGTCTCCCATTTAGTGATTCAGTAAAATCTGCTCATTTGCATATCCCACTGCCTTAGTCCCTAGTTACACCACTACACCGGAGCCTGTTTCCTTAGCAACCAGTGTTACCTGCTATTGTATTGATTCTGCATGCCATACACTAAAATGGCAAAATGCAGATTTCACTTAAAATTGTCTTTTACATTTTTTATTATTTTTGGCACAATCCCATTTGCATGCCACTGTGCTATGCTTCAACGGCCAAAATCAGCCAAAAATAAATAAATAAATAAACTTTGATTTTTATAATTTTGCAACTCTTTTCCATGCCAATGGCCATATTTTTGGACATTGACATGCCTAATGGTTATAATACATGCTTTACTTTGAGCTGTCATGCCTCCATTTTTATTTTTGTAGAAATGTACTCGGTTAGTAACTGAATACATTTCTGCACCTCACACTGTTCTGGCATGGATGCCTGCCTGCTTACTGAATCACTAATTCACCTCATTTGCATGGTTTTCACCAGGAAAGGAGGTAATTAGCATTATTCAGTGGTGCCCATGTCAGAATAGTGCTGCCAGGCTCATGCATGCCCCCAGCCTTGTTTACTGGATCGCTCGGCAACCATATTCCATGCAGGAGCTGCTGCACTATTCCTGCATGGAAAAAATGGCTTATTGAATCCCGGGGCATATCTATATCTATATCTATATCTATATCTATATCTATATCTATATCTATATCTATATCTATATCTATATCTATATCTATATCTACTACAGTTGGTAAAACATGGTAATTATTGAAGAGAAAAAAGCTGATCACACATGCTTGCTTTTATCTTATGTGAAAATGGGATACAGTGGGGATTGGAGACTTACCTTTTCCCTACTGTATTGTGATCATGGAGATGGGATATATAATTAGCAGTGGATGTGGGGAGTTTAGGGGGTCTTGCACCCCTGGAAAAATGTTGATATTGTATTCCGTTTGTTTTTTGATCAGCTGTTTATTTTCCATTTTTGCTCAGTCCTTTACTGTACAGTAATGTAGTTTCAATCCTGTGCATGACACACACACACACACACACACACGCACACACACACACACACACACACACACACACACACACACACACACACACACACACACACACGTGCACACACACACGCGCACACACACACGCACACACACGCACACACACACACACACACACACACACACACACACACACACACACACACACACACACACACGCACACACACACACTGTGTTTGCATATATTTGTATTTAGACTTGTTGTCCTTCTGGTAAGCAGCCCCCAGAAAGGAGCAAAATATGAATCAAGTTACAGATTCAGAGCAGACAGGGGTGTATCCAGTGTACATGCCCTTTCCAAATGAGAACTTACAAAATATCTTACTTCACTCCTTACAGCTATTGACAGCACAATAGTAACAATTTCTTTCACACATTGCATACATCGCTCAGAAAAACAAGCACAAGTATATGTCTACAGTTTACCTTCAACAGCCCTGAAACATTATCCCTGAACAAAAAGAAAATTGTAGGTTTTATAGCATTTATGTATAATTCACAGATTTATTACAGTCAGATCTATATACCCAAATATTACACAAAACAGTGAATACCAAATCAACTGACACTATATTGTGATGATACCACACTTTTGATAACCTTTGTATATGTACTAGTCATTTACATAAACAAAAGATGCAAAATGTTTGTTATGCTGTCAGAAGAAATATGACATGTTGTCTGTACACACGCATTAGTGATTGTGTATGTTGTGCTGTGTGACTTGACACGTGTGAATACATGCAGAAGTATGAATTTTGCTTAACGGGGTGTTAATACATGTTTAGTTCTGAGAACCATTAACAGCGTCTGCTGTTCTGACATCATTCAGTATCTGTATCATTTGCATTATACATTATCTTATACTATGTTCATGTGATAAAGTACCATCATGCTGTCCTTGGCCTGGGGCATATGCCCATCTGATTCATGCTTGGACATGTAAATGTGTGGGTATGTATCCACGCATATAATTTTACAGTCGGTTATGTTCCATTACCATATGCAGAGCTTGCCACCATATATTTATACAGGAGGACATGGTGCAGATCTGCTTGAATGCATTCTTACAACATCGTTCCACTCTCTATACCTATCACCTCACGTTTCACTGCAGATGGCACACTGCCTGCGGCAACTTACACAAGATGTCACTCTCTGTTTCCTGTGTTTTCTGATGTACACTGTTCTGACAAGCTATGTCATGTGACAGCTGCTCTTCCAGTATATGTTTATCGGTGTAGTCCCATGATGCGTCCACCACCATTGTGCCTATGTTTGTCACAGCACAGTAATGATGTATATTCATGCTGTACAAAAGTAATGTCTCCAATGGAGATAGTTTCAGTCATTGCCCCTAGTGGAACTACAGCATGCATGCCTAGTGTATGCTAGGGCACAGTTTGTTTGGTAATTTTGCATGCAGTTTGTATCTGAACATATGCATGTGCATATTTGCTAGATCAGCTTAGTGCCACTACTAATGCAGAATAATATGCTTTGTGCTTACAATGCCAGTGTTGCTTATGCTGGCTACTGGTGTGCCAGTGATATGTCCTTGACACGTTTGCAGGTGTATGCCACTATATAACACACCCCTGTATATAGACGTGGCTGCATGCAGGTAGCATTCCTGTAGCTCAGTGTTCTTTTGTGCAACGACATACTTCATGATAACCAAGGCCTTTACGTATCATGTCAGCTGTCATTCAGGGTCCATCATTGCTGCTGCTGCTTCCTCCCTTCACAACATAATTGCTGTTACGTTGTTTTCATTGGTTCCTTCATTAGTATTTCTTAACATGCTGACTCATGCATGAGTTCTCCTGATGTTTCTGGGCATTGCTTGTTTTCCTACACATAGGTTCATAGGTTCATAGGTTGGTACTAGGCTATTGGCCCTAGAGCCTATATAAACCTAGCCATAACAATTCCCTGGCTATTTCTTCCCACACTATTTACACTACCTGTTTATGTGCCATCTGTCTTTTCTGTGTATGACTATGTGTCCTCAGCCCTTTGTGCCGGACCTTCCTGTTCTACCTGCAAAGCCCTGTGTGATTCACCTTCCTGTTCTACCTGCAAAAAAAAAAAAAAAAAAGTCCTACATACCCATTTTTCTATTATCAGCCATTTAACCTTGCTTTCCACTTGTCTTTGTCTTATTCCAGTTACCTCTTTCTGATTCTTCTCCCCTACCTCCTCCATCACTTGAGGTGTATGTGCTGCAGGTATTCCCCACCTGCCCCATTTCACAATATATTTTTACATCACTAAAGAGAATATTTGGAGCTTTTCTCCCTGGGCCTCCGCTGAAAATGGGCCAGTGTCCAGTTGGACCTTCCCGGTAAATAAATGTAAAATAAACAAAAATAAAAAAATATATGACTCACTATGACACATCACAAAATATATATTTTCTTTTAATGTCCTGAGCTATTGGACACATCCATAAAGCATGGACTTTCCAAAATTTCTTATTTTAATACATGTCTTCATAAGGTGGCAGCTTTGTTTATTTTGCACTAATACATGTTCAATGATTTTTTTTTAAACTGTTCCTTTTCATTTCTGTGTGTCATCATTAATTTATAGTGCAAGTATTCCCTGCAAAATTCAATATAATTAAAAATAAAATTATAATCTTTGCTTGACTAGTACATGCAAGCAGTGAGCTTAGTTTTACATCAGTTCTTTCACTTACCCCTCTACCTGCCCTTCCTGTGTGGAGTTTACTGTATTATCAGAAGGACTTTGCTAGAAGTATCTTTCTAGGCAGATTGTGTTCACTGACATGCTAATCCCAGTACTTGGAGATACTCAACATTATCTAGTTTGAGTTTGCCCTCTGATTTTCACAATGCTTTGACACTCCTTTGGAATCCAGTCCTTAGCACTGATGCTGTAAAGCTCTGGTACACCATGTAATACCCAGTCATAAGCATTTTTCTGAAATATCATTTACGCCATGGGCTTGAATGCATAAACACTATTATCGATATCAAACAAGGCTTCATTATTCAAATGCATATACAAAAAGCCCTACTTCAAAGTAAGAGTGACCACATATCCCACCCTTTATTCTGAGTCTTTTGCATAAGTAAAGTTGTCTCAGTTGTTTGCGGTGATATAGAAAATGCCCACAAAATAAAGAAAAGAACAACAAACCAAGACAAAGTTCATCTTCTTTGCAGTAATATTTACTTTCATACCCATAAATTCACTCACATATCCTTAAACCTGCATCAGCAAAAATTAACATGCTGGAAAGATATAAAGCAACAAACCAAAACAGTGTCTGTCCTAATGACCTTCATCTTCACTTCTGTATGATTCTCAAAGACAGACAACACCAAATTGGACAGCACTGTGCTGCCACTACTCAATGCTAGGAGTGTAAATAGAAAGATGTCAGAATTTGAAACCTTCCTGCAACTTAGACACATTCATTTTGTATAGTGACTGAGGCATGGTTTCAGTGTAGTGACAAAATTCACTCTGCCCAAGGTTCAGTGCCTATCATACCTTCAGACCCCAACTGTGGGTGTGGTCTCCCTATTTTTAATGTCAGCAAGCCAACAAAAAAGACCAAAAACCAATGAAAAGAGTTAATATCAGAAATCACTCTTTCCCTTTAAACTGTTTAATTTTCACAGGAAGACAAGTCCACCTGCACCCCTTGATATGGGGGGCAAGCACCCACGAACTTATATATACCAACCCTGAGATTGTTATATCTCAAATATTCTCAGAAATGACAATCTTGGGCTTAGTATATGTAACTCTGCTTTCAGCCATTCAGTCTCCTTGCTTTGGGATTCACTGTACTGGGTCCTGACATTTCAAATGTTTACCATGGTGGAGTATCTGTATTTGTTTGAAACACCATTATGTCACATTAAATTATTCATGACTGTAAGATGGAACTCCTTAAGATACAAGTCACCTTTAGCAAATTCAACTCTTACTCTATTGGTAGCTACAAATCCCCATCAATGTCCACCAAAGATCATGAAAATTACCTATTGAGGCAATACATATTGACCAAGATACCTTCTTGTTAGGGACTTCAATTACCCAGACATTGGTTGTCAGACTTATACATCTAAAAATAGTTATTCTCAACATTTCCTAGACATTGTTAAACTAAATTGCTTGAGCAAATTCTACAACTACAAACAAGCTACATCCTTAACCTGGTCCTATAAGACCTAGCCCCCACCTGTACCTCACTCCAAATCTCCTCATCTGTGGGTAAATCGGACTATAAATTGGTCATCTTTCTTATCTGGTCTAGATGTACTAGCCCATCAACAGATGAGACCATCTTGAGGAACATCTCCAGGACAAATTTACTTCAGGTTGTAGAAGACATATAGGTTCATAGGTTCATAGGGGTGTACTAGGCTAATGGCCCTGGAGCCTTTACAAGCCTAGCCCATAGAAGTGCCCTTTCTAACAATAACATGCAAACAGACTCACCTGAGAAGGTAGCTGCATTCACATCCAACTTTTACCAGCAGATAAAGAGCTGCATAGTAAAGTCAGTACCTATCCACAATAAATGTATTGGTAAATGCAGGAATAGACCTCGCTGGGGTGACTTCAGTATAAATAAATTCTAGAACAAAAGAAGGAAAATAATGAAAGGCTGAAATAAACTCCTCCCCTACCCAACGACAACACTGAAGCATGCCAGGAAGGAACTTAAACTCCTCCCCTACCCGACGACCACACTGCAGCACGCCAGGAAGAAACGTAAACTCCTCCCCCTACCCAACGACAACACTGAAGCACACCAGGAAGGAACTTAAACCCCTCCCCCTACCTGACGACCACACTGATGCATGCCAGGAAGGGACTTAAACTCCTTCCCTACCCGACGACCTCACTGAAGCACGCCAGGATGGAACTTAAACTCATCCCCCTACCTGACGACCACACTGAAGCATGCCAGGAAGGAACTTTCCTCCCCCTACCCGACAACACTGAAGCATGCCAGGAAGGAACTTAAACTCCTCCCCTTACCTGACAACAACACTGAAGCATGCCAGGAAGGAACTTAAACTCTTCCCCCTACCCGACGACCACACTGAAGCATGCCAGGAAGGAACTTAAACTCATCCCCCTACCTGACGACAACACTGAAGCATGCCAGGAAGGAACTTAAACTCATCCCCCTACCTGACGACAACACTGAAGCATGCCAGAAAGGAACTTAAACTCCCCCCCCCCTACCCGACGACCACACTGAAGCATGCCAGGAAGGAACTTTCCTCCCCCTACCCGACAACACTGAAGCACGCCAGGAAGGAACTTAAACTCCTCCCCTTAACTGACGACAACACTGAAGCATGCCAGGAAGGAACCTAAGAGCTCTATTAGGAAATGTAAAGTACATAAGAACTTAAGGTTGCTACAGATACCAAAGGAAACTACAAAACATTCTTCAGTTATGTCAGAAAATTAATTAATAATGTTCAACAATTCACCGAGCCTGTCCATAATAATATCATATACTCTGAGCCCAAGGGTATAGCCAATGCATTAGCAGATATATTTGGTCCTAACTTTATCCCAGCTACCCCTATTATGACCCTACTATCCCTGAAAATTTAGTTTCCCCCTGGAAAACACATTGGAACAAGTCTTAGAATCCCTGTTAAAGACAAAAAATAATACTCAAGGGGACTAGACAACATCTCAGGCTGCATTTTTACTTGTGCCAGATATTCACTAGCTGAGACTCTGTTTATACTGTTTAACCTCATCCTGTCTACAGGGTCTGTGCCTGATGCCTGGAGAACAGCCACTGTGCCTCCGCTATACAAGGCTGGCCCCCCTACTGACCCAGGTAATTACAAACCCATCAGCCTTATCACATGTATAAGCAAAGACATGGAAAGTATCTTAGCAGATCTAATTTATGCAGACATAGACAACACATCTGAACTAGACCCCACATAATTTGGTTTTGTGAAGGGCAGATTCTTCCTTCTAAACCTAGTAAGCTTCAATGAAAAGGTTACAAGGACTGTGGACAGGGAACACTCTGTGCATGATGTTATCGTGATTTGGCCAAGGCTATTGATACTATTCCCTATGCCGGGATTATTGAAACATTAACCAAATTTAATGTAAACCCCTACATTGTCTGCTGGACTGCAAGCTGGCTATTCAACAGACCCCACATTGTGAAAGTTGCTGGTACACTCTCTGAATGTAAAATTGTAACAAGTGGGGTTCCACAGGGATCCATGATTGGCCCTCTTCCATTTGGTATTTATTTTGCCGACATCCAAGCCAATATCCCAGGAGTGCGGATAACCAGGTTTGCTGATGTCTGCTCATCCACAGATACTAAACATCTCAAGCAAGGACTAGAACATGCACATACCTAGAGTTCTGTAAATGGTCTGAAGTTAAATGCAAAAAAGTGCAGCATAGTAGCATTCAGCAAAAAAGCTGCTCCCACCTCATATGTTTTAAATGGTACTTCTCTTCAGATAGAAACAGTTATAAGAGAAGTGGGCAACTCTCTCTCTCATTCAGTTATCATATTTCTACCACAGCTGCGGTGGTGCAGCGGTTAGTGTTGTCACATCACAGTAAGAGGTTCTCCGGTTCGATCCTTGACTGGGGTGCCTTCTGTGCGGAGTCTGTATGTCCTCCCTGTGGTTGTGTGGGTTTCCTCTGAGTGCTCTGGATTCCTCACACATCCCAAAGACATGCTGTAGGTGGATTGGACACTCCAAATTGGCCCTAGGTGTGAGTGTGTGTGTGCCTTCTGTGGAGGGTTGGGCACCGGGTGGCAACTCAACACTGTAAAACTCCACTGCCAATCATGAGTGGACAGGTGTTCTGCTGTGGTGACCCCTAACCGGGAAAAGCCAGAAGGAGTAAAGAAATCATTCTATCTGGCCCAGGGAATAACTTCAGGAGCAAAAGAAGTCATCCTACCTCTGTATTCTTCCCTTACCAGATGCATCACTGAATACATTGATTCCTTTGGTATGTTTGTATTAAAGCATATCACTCAATTGAAAAAGCATCGAAGATTACTAACCAAGAAAATTAAAGGTCTTAAATCCTTCAGCTTTCCTGAAATGCTAGTATAACTTTTCTTATACACAGTAACATACCAGTTGCTCTGAGGTGACCTGTGTCCAGCTTTTTGAGCCATGAAAGACCAAGTCCTATTTGACCTCATAGTTCTTCACAAAACCAGTGTCTTAACAAACACCCACACCAGAGACTTAAATCCACCATAAAAGGTAAAGAAGCTGAGGTTTAGGTTTCTAACACTGGGTATTTCCAGCCAGTAGAATAAGTTACCACTACAAGTCAAAGTTCTACTTTGGTTACCCTTAAGGCTAGTCTTGATGAGTAGAAGAGAAGACAGAAATATGCATTAGGCTTATGATGTAGGGCCCTGCTCAATTTGGGAGTTAAGTATTATTAAGTGCTTGACAAGGAGGTTAAAAGCTTATAAGTTTGTGTACTTAAAGGTTTATAGGGCATCTTACAGTCTCCATGATGGCTTGCCTAGTATTATTTCTATGTTACTGTGCTCTAAGCTAGTAATAATGCCCAACAGGGTGTGTATTAATGTGTAATTAATGCCTGCCCAGGGGTGTTGTGAGGCCCGACACCACAGGTGATGTAAAATAGTTCATCGGCCTAATGTTCAAAGTTGCTGTAGTATATGTAAATGGTGTTAGAGGAAGCATTTTTACATCCAAAATATATTATTTTAAAAAAAATATCTAGATTTTTTTTATTTTTGGTCCGTTCCTGCTAAAATGGTTTCTTGACAGTCATTGGGTATTGAAGTCACTAAATAATGACATACATTTGATATTCAGATTTATTTCTTCCAGAAAAGTCATGTTACACAAATCCTGTTATTTAACTTACTTTTTAATTTTTTCAAGTATAACCTTTAAAATCTGTTCCTATTTTGGAGCCTTTGTACCCCTTTATTTCAGACTTTATCCACATTTCTTGAGGTAAAAGTCCAAGAGGTATGCAAAATGTGGTGCTGCCAGTGTTCCATCAATCTCACTGTCTCTTCCTCCATCACACAGACACCCCCATCACCTGCACTTCATAAAATGCATGCTAGCGTAAGTCTTGTTATTATTATTATTATTATTATTATTATTATTATTATTGTAGCAACTTTGTAATTTTTTAAACTTTAATATGTTCCTGTTTTGAGCCTTTGTTCCCCCTTTATTTTACATTTTGTTTGGTTAACTTATCTGAGGTGAGAGGTACATGAACCTCTTGACTGCTGTCAGGGTTGAATCATTCTCACTCTTCATTCTCTCTCTTCATTCTCACTCTTCATTCTCTCTCTTCATTCTCTCTCTTCATTCTCACTCTTCATTCTCTCTCTTCATTCTCACTCTTCATTCTCACTCTTCATTCTCTCTCTTCATTCTCACTCTTCATTCTCTCTCTTCATTCTCACTCTTCATTCTCACTCACTCTTCATTCTCACTCTTCATTCTCTCTCTTCATTCTCACTCTTCATTCTCACTCTTCATTCTCTCTCTTCATTCTCACTCTTCATTCTCACTCTTCATTCTCTCTCTTCATTCTCACTCTTCATTCTCTCTCTTCATTCTCACTCTTCATTCTCACTCTTCATTCTCTCTCTTCATTCTCTCTCTCTCTCACTCACACACACCTCACTTCCATGCATGCATTCACACATGCACACAGACACATAAGCACACACACAGAAACAAACATATACACACACACCTTTTTCTGTTATATTTAGATTGTATACTTGCTAAACAGCTAAAACACTGCTTAGTGAGTGTAAAATAATGGCTTAATTTTTCTCACTTTCACTCACATACACACATACACTCACACACATAGACATACACACACTTTTGTTTTTCAGTTTTTTTTTTAAATATTTACACTCACTAAACAGCAGAAGTGCTATTTAGTGAGAGTAAAATAATGGCATCCATTGTTTTTTTTTTAGTCCGAGCTCCACGGCAGCTTGATATGCTGCCGTGAAATGGCAGACTCATTTTGCAGTGGGCATTACTTGCACATTTATACCCTGCTAGAGAACGTTTGTTCTCCAGTCAGGGCACTGATGTACAGGTTAGTAAAATTGAGTCAACCATCTATAGAAAGGATATTCCAACTCTCTTTTGGATTATAATAGCTGCCACCTATCACATCAAAAAAAAAGAGTATCTATAGTATTCTATGTCTTGATTTTATGAAAGCTATAGAGCCTCCTAAAAGGCTCTGTTTATGTTGTTTAACAAAGTACTGGAGATGTGTTCATTTAGTGAAGCAAGCATGACATATAAGTTACAAATAACCTTTAAGATAGAGCTTATATTTTATGCCTGTTTTTAAACAGTATGGAAGTAAATGTGCTTAAACTGCTGTTTTTCTACAGTACATTAGATCTGCAACACAAATAAACTTGCAGCATTTTGCGAACATTTTTTTAATTATTTGATACATGTTAAATATAATTCCCGCCTTCTTACCTAAATGGTTTTGAAATTAGAGATTTTGAAAGCAGCTCAAGCCTTGTAATCCATCCACGAGCTTAATTTCTGCACAGAAACAACTGAGACGCCTAGCAGGAACTGAACAATTGATCTCTGAACCTGTAGTTACTCTTTGAGACCAACGGACCAATCGGAATGCTAGAAAAATGGCAAAGTAACTCAAAACATAAAACTAGCTTTCTTTCAATATACCAGACAAATAAAAATAACTATATATATGTTTTACAAGGTTTATAATGCTGCTTGAATAAGAAGGTGCTTTTTTGTTGTCAGGGCAACAGTTCCAACGTAATGATCGCACTGCTGTTAATTTGTAAAGTGGTCCTCCTGATTTTGCCTCATACTGTTGTGCTGTTCCTTCTAAAATGCTTCATTTCGTGGTAAAGCACTACATTGCATTCAGGCAGTAATGCAAGAAATACATATTATTGTTTAGAGAATGAAAGTTAATACAACACGTGTTGTAGTAACAGGAATTCAGATAGAATAAGGTTTTAAAGTCATTGTTTCTCATCTTCGCTGCTGATTGTTCAATAAAGAAGTTAAAAGCTTTGTTATGACTGAGCAGCCACTGATGTATAATCTACATATGAAGAATAATCAGGAAATAGACAGACAAAATGATTCTGTCTTCCTATAAAAATGCTACACACATTCATATTAATCTTTGGGCTGTAAAACTATCCTTTTCTGCATTTATTGCTAAGAAAGCCATCCACTAAAATAAAAACGAGTTATGAAGTTCCCTCTTTTTGTGTAACAGAACTGCCACTAAATCTTGTGCTAGAATCAAGCGGTCTTGCTCGTAATAACTCATAAGCAATGGACTACCTAATCTACTCGCAGTATTCATCAGCAGTGCCAAACAGCTGTAGAAAGAGATGTACTACCTACAAGAAATAAAGTGTCATAACATTTTGAAAATGTCATAACTTAATTGGACGTTATTAAGTTAAAGTACTGTCCCTCTTACAAACACACACCTTGAAAAGTAATATAAGATATTCCATCAGCTCATTGGGGGTGTTGTCCTGGTAACGGAAGCGTACCAATAAAAATATAATAAAAAAGCAGTACAGCCACTTAATACAATACATGTTTTTGAACATTGGTTATGTGCAGAGATGGTGCACAAATGCATTACATACTAAAGAAGTATTGGTTAAAACATCAATGCTAAAGTATTTCACCCTTAGTTTTTGTAATAATTTTAAGGGATACTGTGTTATACTGTTGCCATAACTTGTTAACTTTATGATGTGATAAGGTTTTTTTTTTCTCTAAGTCTTGTTAGTACCTTGCAAGACACATTATGAGAAAATATAGAGATTAACCAAATATTAAATGTTAAAATATTGTGGATGAAGGTAAACAAATATATGTACTATTGCATACTCCTTTTCTTTTTTTTTTATACTGTTTCCCCAACTTGACACCCCATGCAATATAACATTTGTAGTAATGTACTGAAATTTTCTTTTTTCTTAAATTTTATATGACCTAGTTTATTCAAATAAACTTCTGTTTTTTTTGGGAGGGGAAATGAAGGTTATAATAGAATAAATACTTTAATTAATAGATAGTTTATGCACACACAAATTTAAAAGTTTGTTGTTACCATTCTCTGAATGATTGATTGTAAGAATAGTAAGGTATTATATATTACTTACATTTAACCTTAATCAAAATATTAGTTCACATAGACTCTACAATATATAACCCTATCTTCTTTTTGGTTATTAATGAAGCATGCAGTTGCAGTGACACAATGTTATTGAATATGTGTTGGCAGACCTGTGGCTTGTATGTAACACATATTAAGCCAGGAACACTAGGTTCCATGAAGAAGGATGTTATTGTAAATACTATTTTACCTTCTTTAGTTGTTACAGAAACTCAGTCCATAACAAATTTTGTTATAACCTACAAGGTTAATCCCCTAGGAAATCATTATAGCTATTTTTAACTATTATACATTTTAAATGGTCTTACCGTATAATTGTCTATCATTGAATGTTAATGGGCTAAATAACCATATTAAAAGAGCAAGCATTAATAAATACCTTTCTTTACATAAGGCTGATATAGTATTTCTTCAGGAGACACATTTAATATCCCAAGACTTAAATAAGCTAACACTAAAGGACTATAAAATATTGACTAGTTCCCAATTTAATTACAAAAGAAGAGGTGTATTAATTCTTTGGAAAAAAAGTCTAAGGCTTCCTGAAATTGTAAACTCATATATAGACAAAGAGGGTATGTTAACTTTAGTAGTAATTAAGCTTGAAAGGAAATACTATGCACTCAAACTCTTATTGGATCCCTGGAATTGGTACAAAATCAGTAAAGAAATACTTAGACATTATAACTTTACATTCTAGAGGAGAAATGATAGTCGCAGGGGATTTTAATTGTATTCTTTCATCTGATGAAACTACGAGTTCCAAAACCTTCAAGACCTCCCCTGTAGCAAAACGCCTACATAATTATATCAATACAAGAAATTTAAAAGACATATACCATATAAAACTTCCCTCTTCCCTAAAGTTCTCTCACTATTCATATAGGTTTGGGACACAAACTAATACAGATAAAGTCTTAGTGTCAAATTCTTTACAATCAAAAATAGATAATGTATTATTAATATCTTGTCCCCTTTCTGATCATAATGTCATTAGTTTTAGTATAACTTTGCAAACTGAACCCTTAATACATTGCCAAAGAATGCCAGCTTATATTACGAAAATAAAAGGCTATCAAGGATGGATGTTATCAGAAATTAATCAGTTTTTAGAAACAAATAACAATGGAGAAGTATCGGATACAATTCTATGGGACACCCTCAAAGTTGCATTATATGGAAAAGTTAAAATGTGGTGTATGCAAAAAAGAAAGGAATGGGATAAAAGACAAGATATTCAAACTGAATTAGATAACTTAAAAGGTAATCTAACACCAAATGATAAGAAAGTCTTAAATAATGTAAATAAATTAAACAAAGAATATCAAAATGTAATGCAACACAAAATATCTATAAATCTAGAGAAAATTAAATTATGTTCATACTCTATCAATCCTAAAAGTCTACATAGAATTGCAGTACATTCAAAGTACTTGAAAGAAAGAAATCACATAAAAGAAATTACATATGTTGAAAATATGAGAAAAATTAAACCTACAAATTTAAATTCCATGCTACAAGGTTTCAAAAAACATTATGAGAATATAAATACTCTCAAACCAATAAATGAAAATATAAATCTAGACAAATTCTTATCTGATAATATTCTAAAGACCTTATCCCCTGGGAATATTGCTAAAATTGATAGACCTTTCACATTTACAGACCTAAAAATATCAAATAAACAACTTAAAAACTAATAAAGCACCAGGGTTAGATGGCTTAATTCCTGAAATATATAAACTCCTTCCTGATAATACCTTAAAAAAATACTACTAAACACATTTCGGGAAATCAAAACTACTTATAATATCCCACCATCATGGAGATATTCATTAATCTCTCCCATACTTAAACCTGATAAAAATCCTACTTCCTGTTCCTCCTAGAGGCCCATCTCACTATTAAATATAGATTATAAGATTTTCATGAGCATAATATCAAACATAATCAATTCCATTATACCTAGCCTAATAGAGGAAGATCAGATGGGTTTTATTAAACACAAAAAAGTCCAAGATAATATAATAAGACTTCTGATTCTTATAGAGTTAGCTAATAAAAATAAAAACAAATTAACAGTAATGAGTCTAGACATAAACAAAGCCTTTGATTCACTGAGTTGGTCCTATCTATTTAAAGCTTTACAACACTATACATTTTCCCTAAATTTTATAAAATTGATTAGAAACCTTTATGAAGACTGTTTCTTTTGTAAAGATAGGCTCTTTCTTATCCCCCTCATTTAAAGTTACAAAAGGAACAAAATAGGGTTGCCCTCTTTCCCCTTTAATTTTTGCTCTAGCTGTAGAACCACTAGCCAACTATATTAGAAATAATGTTCACATTAAAGGCTATAATTTAAATAGTAACATATTTCCAAAGATTCAGCTATTTGCGGATAATTTGTTACTAACTAGTGGAGACACTGATACATCTTTAGATCAGCTACTTAACACTTTAGATTTATTTGAAGGTTTATCTGGACTAAAATTTAATCATAACAAGACCCAGACTTTGTTAATAAATAAAAAGACGACTATGAAAATGAAAAGTTATAAATGCTTTAACTGGGACAATACACAAATTAAATACCTGGGTGTTCAAATTAATTCCACTCTTAAGAATACAATTACTACAAACTATAATATCTTAACAAATCTAATTATTCATTTCACAGATAATTGGAACAAACTTTATTTTACTTTTGAGGACAGACTAATGCTAATTAAAATGATAGTGTTACCTAAAATTTGTTATATAAGTCAGTCTTTAATCATTCCCCCAACCAAGAAATATTTAAAAAAAATTAGTAATAACTTACTAAAATTTCTGTGGTATCCTCAAAAACCCAGAATATCTTTACAAAGACATGTGGCAAGTTGGGAAGAAGGAGGTATTAGTTTTCCTAATATTGCATATTATGTAAATGCTTCTATTTTAATATAATCATTTTATGGTTAAACCCCTCATATAATTCATATTGGAAACTATTACATGAAAAAAAATATTAAACAATAATAGAACGTTAATTGACCCTCTAACTACAATACACCAAAATACCTTTATTTGGTCTTTAAAAATATATATACAAGATAAGCAGAAGTTAAAATCTTGCTCCTTTATCAGTCTAATAATAGCAAATTTCATGAAAATTACCCAATCTAACCATTCAATTAAAAGCTTATTAATATTCATTTTTCCTATTGCTTATACTAATGAATGTTTAATATCTTTTTATAAAAATAAAATGCTTGAATTTAAAAATAATGACTTAATATACTGGAACCAATTCTTATTCACTAATGGAATTTATTCAGCTAAACATCTAATTACTAGATACAGCCTACATAATAATAAGTGGATAGACATACAAACCTGCAGAAAATTTATATATAACAAAACTATATTTTCCTTACAAACCCATGGAAACAACATACCTAAAACACTAGAACTTTTGACTAATATAATTGATGGCTCTTTGAAAGGCACCTCATTTATATCCCTAATATATAAAGTCATTAGATCTGATAATAATTCCACGAATGCTTCTTTTTGGGAATACTCCACCAAAATAAATAATGGAGAATTTATCACTAAAAACAAGAAATTACTTCTAAAATCAGTACAAAAAAAACAATTTCTCCTTACTGGAAAATATACACGTGGAAATTCCTCCACAGAAGTTATTATACACCTCAAAGAATTGCAAATATGTACAAAACAAATGATATGAAATGTTGGAGGTGTAAAGCTACAGAAGCTGACTGGTTTCATATGATTGTTGCATGTAATATGTTATCTCAATTTTGGAAGGAATTTGAATGTTTCTGTAAGGCCTTATGGAATGATAATTGTGAAATTTCAAGTTCAGTCATTTTATTTAATGTACCAGTACCAGAAATCATACCCAGATCTCAAACACACCTTCTTTGGTCAATACTTGCAGTAGCAAGAAAGATTGTGGCAAAAAATTGGAAAACTAACTCTCCTATATCTTTCAGAAATTAATTTATTTAATTATCCAGGACCTTATGTGAAAAAGAAATATCTAGTTTAAAAATGAATACAAAGAATTTAACACACAAATTAATTGCTTGGGAAAAGTTAGAATCATTACTAAAAAGTATTAGATGATTTCCTGAATGTATATAGAAGTATTTCCTTGTTATGGACTTTGTAAATAATTTGTTTCAGTTTTGAGTGTAAATATGTTATTACTGTTATTATTCTTGTTATAAAAACAAAATAAAAAACATTTTTGAAAAAAAAAAAGTATGTCATGAATGGGCAAGTGGTAAGAACTTCAAGGTTAGTAAGTGACAATTTACAGTTTAAAACAGAATTGTACAAGCTGATAGGTTTGTTTAGACAAAGAGGATATCCTTTTAAATTGTTATTAAAAGTTAGACATGAAGTCATGAAAAAACGAAAAGATAGTTTCATGCCAATTCTCAATACAACAGTAGGGTCAGTTATGTGTCAGAAAAAAGCAACTCGGTATGAAAGGAATTCAGTGCTCCCTTACAACCAAGTAAGAGAACAAGTGAGGGTAATTCTTAATAAGAAATGGGAATTATTGTTTGATGAAGACATTAAAAGGATAGTGGGTCAAGGGCCCAAAATAACCTATCGTAAAAGATGAAACATTAAGGCGTATTTAGAGAAGAATACTGAACGAAGTAACAAGAGACATTGATCTAAAATGTCATAGTGCAACATGTGCAAGTATTGAAAAATACATCAGTGATGGTCCATATGTAACTACTGGAAGTTAAAATTGTAGCATGTCTTGTCCTGGTAACTGTAATTGTAATACAGGAATGGTGGTTTACATTGCTACTTGCACTTCATGTTTGGCTTTATATGTGGGTAAAACCACAAGAAAGCTGAAAGAAAGAATTGCTGAGCATGTAAGAGACATCAAAAATAAAAAAAAAAAAACAAGAGAATGCATTATTTGTACACAGCCTGGTATGTGAAAACTTTAAGAAGTTTACATTTTTTGTTATTGACCATATAGTCCCCTCTCAAAGGGGTGGGGATGTAAAAACACATTTAGAGAAATTAGAGCTTGAATGGCAGTTAAGATTGAATGCCATTAGTGAACCATGGTTAGATGAAAATTGTTCTCTTAAGAGTGTTTTGAAGCTTAGATCTGCAAAACTCTAAGGACACTCAGTTTTAGGGGGCTATTATATGTGTGTGAAGAGGGGGTGGCTATACTAATTAATCATTTTAACAGTAAAGAGATGAAGGCAGTGTGCTAAAGATATGGGGCAAATTTCATTAAAGATCTCCGTTTTATGATACTAGATTATGTATTTGTATACAGGTAATATTTCAGATATATTTAGCATTTTTTATTAAAGCATTTAGACAGTTGTAATAAGATGTTTTTAAAGGTAACTTTACAGGAAGTTTGTCAAATTAAGCAAATTAATATTGTGATAAAATTGCTTTTTAAAAATTAAGTGGGTCACATGACCAATTTGTATTTAAATGGATTAGTACATTTACTCTGATGAAGCCCTGACAACTGTTGGGTGAAAGCGCTTAGTATGAAGGTTCATTAAATATTGTCTTGTTTGTACTCTCAGCGGTGGTATATTCTTTTTATTTTTTGAGTTGTGGTATGCTAATTGAATGTCTTTTACATTTTATCTCTTGACTAATTGTGTATTTGTAAAGGGGAACTGCAAAATATGACCTCTTGCCTCATTTTATGGGCTGCATTTCATGTCTCTCTTCCTTCACTACACTCAGTTCCATATTAGACCACATAAGATATTTTGTATCATGTTACACAGCCTAATGGCAAGGGTTAAACCTTGTATCCAGTCCACTGGTGATGAAAACGCATAAACACCTGTGATCATATAAGAAAAATACTTTAAGCACTGCAGAGAATGACAATTTATATACATTATTAGGCTAATAACCTTTGTAGACATAGATTGCTGCTTCAAAGTAGTTTCTTAAATATTGTAATTCACAAACAATGGAAAAACCTCAAATGTCCACTATTTAGCAGATTGCTAGTCTGACATAGAACTTGATCTTTTACATGCCATATGAAATATCACATAGAAATCACTCTTGGCTCCCTATTAGTCATTTCTGCATGACTCAGAGGCAAGTAATAAGCTTTTACAATTCCCAAGTATTGCTCAGAAAACCCAGTCCACAGAGACACTTTTGTTTTTGCAGAGATTAGCCTGAGTATTCCTCAGTCTCCAGTACGCCAATCATTCACAAGTTTCTTCTTCAAACTTTACCTTAAAAAATAACACATTTTTCTCACTATATGTCATCCATATTCCATATGCCTCAACTGTTTTATTCTGTATTTCTCCACTTCTCGGTGTTACAGACAAAATTTTATCATATTGCCATTACAAAAATTCCCAGCTATCATTTTATGAGCTCTTTGACTGGAATATCTCAACAACACAGAAGAAATGGTCACAGTTCATGCATATCTATATCCAATCTCTGACATATTTTGGCGAAATCCTCATCGCATTTTTCTTTTCAGCCTCTTTATGCTCAGAGAGGGCTGAATTCATAGCTACCCATGGTCTCTTTTCCTCCTTCAGTTATAGCCTCATTTTCCACGTTTTCACAAGTTTTTAATTCAAAGCAAATCTATGATAGTTAACTGCATTACTACACACAAACCTAACTCTATTTATTACATTTAACTATATAAAAACAGTATTTAACACAAATATTATCGGATTGAAAAGCAGTGTAATTCCCAAAGCACTGCATAGTCTAACTTCACAGTATATTTTCTTTCCATTTAACATTTATCTGTATTTGCAGCGAAGTGTCCAGGGATGGATCTATTATAAACTGATAAAGAATAATTCTACTTACCTGAGAATTTTGCCAATATGGTACTTTAATGTAGTATGTGACACTTTTGAGTTTGTCAACAGTATTTTAGTGCTGTGAATATTTGTTTAGTAGAATGGGTGTTTACACAATAGGGACCCAAGAGGATATGTACTAAGTAATGTGCGTGTTGAGTTTTTCAGTATGATAAAAAGACATAGTGAGGCTTGGAGGACTTCTTGCTAAGTACAAGTCCGTACAGATCAATTGGCGATTCAGAATCAAGTCAGTCCAGTGCAGATGTAAAGCTTTAATCCAGTGCAGATATAATGTTTCAATCCACTGCAGATGTAATGTTTCAATCCAATGCAGATGTAATGCTTCAGTCAATCCAGTGCAGATGTTATGCTTCAATCCAGTGCATATGTAATGCTTCAATCAATCCAGTGCACATGTAACACTTCAATATACCTTCTTTATTCCTACTAGATTATTGCCACTGTATATTCTGGGCTGGGCAAACCAAGATGATGTTTGGAAAAATGTGGTCTCTAAAAAGCAAACTTATCCAAGAGATAAATATTTTATGCAGAAGCTTCCCCTGTTACAACCTAAAATGCGAGCACTCCTTCTTGAATGGCTATGGAGGTCTATGAGTTTTACCATCTATATCAGGAGACTATTTTCTTAACACAAGACTTCTTTGACAGATTTATGAGTACACAAAAGAATGTTGTAAAGACACAGTTGCAGCTAACTGGAATATTTTCAATGTTTATTACAGCAAAACTTGAGAAAATCTACCCACCAAAAGTGTAGCAATTTGCTTATGTTACAAGATGGTGTCTGCACATAAGTGAAATATGTTAGATGGAATTAATTATTATGATGCATTTAAATTGGAGTCTGAGTCCGGTAACTGCTGTAACATGGCTTAAAATCTTCATGCAGGTTGCATATTTAAAGGGGCTTTATGAAGTATTATTGCCTCAATATCCCCCTCTGAATTTTGTACAGGTAATGGAGCTTTTAGATTTTTACTTTTTGGATATTGAGTGCTTGACGTTCACATATGGAGTGCTAGCTGCTTTTGCTTTGTTTTCATATGAGCTGGTTCACAAGGTTTTTGGTTACGAATGGAGTGACACTGGATCATCATGATTGCTTTGGCAGTAAAAAAAAAAAAAAAAAAAAAAGAAAAGAAACAAAACAACTGCAGACACTAACATTCTTAAAGAAGGCTTATCTCTGACTAACAAATGGTGGCAAAGCCATGGTCTTAAAATGAATGCTGAGAAATGCATAACTGTACCCTTTGGGAAGTCAACCATTGCAGATAATTACCATGTTGATAATATGCCCCTAAGAGTCAAACCAGTTGTCAAGGATCCAGATATATATGTATACAGTAGCCTTACCTTGGACCACCATGTCGCCACAGTGTTGAGGAAATCCTTTTATGTCTTTTATGTTTCGCAACCTATAAGTAAGGGCATGGCATCTAGGTCCAAAGAGGTCATTATCCTACTGTACTCCGCCCTTATCAGGCCAATCATAGAGTTCGATGCTCCCTCTGCTATGTACCTGACCAGGGATATGCAGCAACTAGAAGTACCTCAGAGGTTCCTCACAAATAAAATACAAGGTATAACAAACCTGCCTTATGCAGAGCACCTTAAAGCCCTTTCCCCTGTACTCAGTCTCCTATAGATTGCTAAGGAGTGATTTATGCCTAGTTTACAAGGTATCAACAAAACCCCACACTTTTGAATCTCCTGCAAATTCTCAAGTCAAACTGTACCAGAAATGCAAGGTCTAAGGACCTGAATTTTGCTGTGACTTAAACAAAGCATGCTCAGCAAATAGATATGTGTCCCAGAGACTAACCCCCATTGAACAGGCTTCCCCCATCATTGTGAAGCTCAGTTCTTCTATTACCCAATTTAAGAGCAACCCAGACCAGTGGATGAGGCACAGGAAATTTAAACCAGGCCTGGCATCCATGTCCCTTATGGACAGAGGTAGCTTACAAATGCCTGTCTCACAATGTCCGATTTGGATACAGGATGTCCTAACTCTTTTGGGAAAACTTGGCTAGACTTAGAAAGGCCCCCTAAGTCATTAGCCTAATAACAACCTATGAATCTATGATTATGAGTTTAAAAAGCTTGGTTTGTGTTCTTAGGCAACTAAATAAAGGAAATGATGGCTGTAATTGTTCTGTTTAGTAGCAGGAATGTTTAATATTTAAACATGGTTACCAAACACATTACCACAAAAAATCCAGGATTTATCGTGGTTATGTTGTTTATGATCTTCAATCAGAATTTGTTTTACTGTATAATTTGGCTTACATTGTGTACTTTTAGTAGATAGTTGACTGCTGTGTCATTGTACTGCAACCGATAGACTGATATCAAGACATATCACTCATTGTTTACTTCAGTGGGGTCTGTCTCTTAAATACAGAGAGAAAGAGAGGGAGAGAGAGAGAGAGAATAAGAGATAAAATTAGCTAACATAACAGTCCAGGATCCTTTTTTTTTAATTGTCTTCTGCTCTTCTTAATCTTTACTACATAGTTAATTTTCTGTATGCATTCATTAGTTACTGTACAGTTAGCTTTGGAATATGATGACTGCAACCAAAGAATGATTTATTTGAAAAATTTGCAGTGTATTGAAAGGTTGCATTTTCTCTACCTTTACAATCAGTTTGAAAGGGTCCCCAAAACTTTCATATTAATTGGGTAGTTAGTTACTGGGGAATCAAACTACATGAAATAACTGTGCACCTGTAAATGCTATCACTGTGGTTTAGCAATATAACTGAAATAGGTCTACATTCTAAATTACCTTGATCTGAAGACTAAAACAACCTTAAAGAGCATGATAAACATAACTCCAAGCTACTACGTATCAATAACTTTAAATGACCTTGATCTGAAGACTAAAGCAGCCTTAAAGAGCATGATAAACATAACTCTAAGCTACTGCGTATCAATAACTTTAAATGACCTTGATCTGAAGACTAAAGCAGCCTTAAAGAGCATGATAAACATAACTCTAAGCTACTGCATATCAATAACTTTAAATGACCTTGATCTGAAGACTAAAGCAGCCTTAAATAGCATAATAAACATAACTCTAAGCTACTGCGTATCAATAACTTTAAATGATAAACATAACTCTAAGCTACTGCGTATCAATAACTTTAAATGATAAACATAACTCTAAGCTACTGCATATTAATAACTTTAAATGATAAACATAACTCTAAGCTACTGCGTATCAATAAATTTAAATGATAAACATAACTCTAAGCTACTGCGTATCAATAACTTTAAATGATAAACATAAGCTACTGCGCATCCATAACTTTAAATGATAAACATAACTCTAAGCTACTGCGTATCAATAACTTTAAATGATAAACATAACTCTAAGCTACTGCGTATCAATAACTTTAAATGATAAACATAACTCTAAGCTACTGTATATCAATAACTTTAAATGATAAACATAACTCTAAGCTACTGCG